>NW_026609589.1:0-28733 GCF_029499605.1 Hyla sarda | reverse complement strand
TTGTTCCCGACCCATGACATACAGGTACGTCATGAACATTTTTGCCGCTACTCGCGGCATCCCGCAGCGCCCGGTAAGATGGTGGCTATCACTGATAGCCAGCCATCTTACCATGCGACCACGGGGGGGTTTCATCCCCCACCCCCCCCCCAGCGATCGCTGCTATCAGCTGGTCAACTCTGACTAGCTAATAGCAGCGTTTCGCTATCAGAATATTTAGCAGCGCGGTGTGTAAGTCCCGATCACGGGGATCGGGACACACACCGCTCTGCTAAGTGTCCCTTACCCATCCCCCCGGCATCACTTACCCGACCATGCGGTGTCCCGAGTGGTCCGTGCGAGCGACGTCCTCCAGGCGGTCCCGGCGGCGCTGCGTCCCGGCGGCGCAGGTTGACCGCCAGATGAAGGGGCAGCCGACACGCCCCCTCAAAAAAAGCGCTATAGCAGAGCCAGAAATTGCCAAAGGCAGCGCTGCATCAGTCCCCCAAAAAATGTGAGTTCCTGGATTTAAATATCTATATTCAGGATGGCTGTTCGCATACTGCCAACTATTTTAAGGAGGTGAATGCAAACAGATACCTCGACTTTAACAGTTGCCATCTTAAATAATGGAAGAAGAACATTCCATTAGGTCAAATGAAAAGAATCCGAAGGAATTGTTCTTCCACACAAAAATACCTACAACAACTAGAGAACCTGGAGGATCGTTTTAAACAAAAAGGGTATCCCAAACCCCTTATACAAGGAGCACGCCAGAGAGTGGACGAATTAGAACAAAGTGCTTGCTTGAAAAATAATAAACAGGGTAATGCAGAGGGGGGTTATAATGATGAATTTGATTCTGTTTTTCTAACTAGGTATTACACTTCACACACCAATATTTTTTATAATTTTTTTTTTTTTTTTTTTTGTATAGGTAATATCACCAGCTCATATTATTGTGTCATGATTACTGGCACCATATGTAGTCCCCCAGTTATTCTTCTTTAGATGTTTTCCGTGTCCTGTGCAGTATCTCTCCCAGAAGTCCACTTGATGGCCCCCGTGGTGGTCTACACCCCGAAGTCATCAATTTTTACTCTAAGAGAGAGTGTGCAGCTGTTTCTGGAGACGGTCAACAATAACCTCTGCATGGTGGAATAATAGGTCACGATGTTTATCAGGATCAGTAGAAGCATCACCCACTCGATGATTATGATGGGGATTTCACGGATCTCGTCCCAGTCTTCATCATTATGGAATAATTCCTTTAATGTTTCATATCCAAAATAGAAAACTACACAGACAAAAGTCAGGCCACAGCAGGTGCATCTACTATGGTGGATGACTTTTTTTGCTCCTGGTAATTTATACATCTGGATGGACTGCCCAAGGTAGTATAAGGCTTCACATGTAATGGAAATTATCGTGCTGACAAAGTGTATCCTGGGATATTCTTCGGGGGACAATACATGCATAACAGCTGTGGAAAAACAGGAGGCCCACACAATGGCCAGCAGGATCCTCTGGATCAGGACCTGATGACCCCTGAACTCTTCAGTATGCATAACCATATACTTATAAATAAGAAAGGTTAGTACCAAAGTGCCAATGGACGTCCCTATAAATCCAATTCTGAATAATATGCTTTCGGGAAAGACATTTCCCACGTCACTGTGAAGGAAAAGAAACCAATGTTATTATGGATATTTCCTCACTCCCAACCCATGAAATAAGAATCATTTGCTTGTTTATCTTACCTGATGCTCATCAGTGGCGAGGCTGCATGGCCGAGGACGACCGTCATGATGTAGCTGGTGGCAAGCCAGGCCGCACACCAAAACGCCAACAGGAGGGGGACGAACCCCAGTCCTTTTAGCTCCATTTCAGACAAGTAGAAAAAGAAGACGCTAATCTCACTATTCTCACTAATCGCACTGGAACAGACTGAAGGCTCGGGCGGCTGTCAGTGGGATGTCAGGCCTCCAGCTGTCTATGACATCACATGTGACATGTCAGAATGACTGCTTGTTTCTTTGAGCTGCCATGATTTAGTATCTGCTATAGACAGAACCTGATGTTTTTACTATGGACCTTACAGACCTCAGAACCCAAGTAATTAGTGCAGGGGCTCCATTTTGATCATCTCATATTTCACATTATTTGAGTTCCAGGGCTCAGATACATTTGCACCCTCTATAGCAGTGGTCTTCAAGCTGTGAACCCCCAACCGCTGCAGAACCACAACTCCCAGCATGCCCAGACAGCAACTTTGCATAAGGAAATAGTCTAATTAAACTTTTCTTATATATAGAATCCCTGAAATCTCCAATCTCTCCTTTTATTGCTTTATGATCTGTGTTACTTATTTGTAAAAAACAATGTTTGTGATTGTCTTCCCCCCACACACTTATGGGCTATCTCTTCAAACGACTTTATTTGACCTAAAGCGTATAATTGATTTACATAAATAAGCCCCTTTTCATCCAAAAGAGTGAATCTTTAATTTTAAGGAACTCTTTAAGTGCTTTATTCGACCATAATGAAGTAAAGTCAAAACTCCATGTGATTTAAAAAATAAATTTAAGTTCCCCCCATACTTAATTATCTAGATATGCATGGGTGTAGTGAGTATCCCAGCTTCCAAAATCTCAAAAATATCCTTCATTTTTCAGAGGCTTTTTCAAAAATGAAAGAAGCGATCTGATTGGTTGCTATGGGCAACTCAGAAACTTTTCCTCTGGGCAGGTTTTGATAAATCTCCCTCTATGGGGGAGATTCATTAAGACCAGTGTAGAGGAAGAGTTGTGCAGTTGCCCATAGCAACCAGATTGCTTCTTTCATTTTTCACAATGCCTTTGCAAAATGAAAGAAGCGATCTGATTGGTTGCTATGGGCAACTCAGCATATTTTCCTGGAAAAGTTTCTGAGTTGCCCATAGCAACCAATCAGATTACTTCCTTCATTTTTCAGAGACTTTTTCAAAAATGAAAGAAGCGATCTGATTGGTTGCTATGGGCAACTCAGCAGCTTTCCCCATAGACCACAATGGGCCTACTGGTTTCAATGGGCAAAAAATCAGAGTTAATGCACTAGACACAGTTCTCTATACCATTAACCCCTTCCCGACCTATGACATACCTGTACGTCATGGGTGGCAAGGTGTTCCCGACCCATGACATACAGGTACGTCATGAACATTTTTGCCGCTACTCGCGGCATCCCGCAGCGCCCGGTAAGATGGTGGCTATCACTGATAGCCAGCCATCTTACCATGCGACCACGGGGGGTTTCATCCCCCACCCCCCCCCCCAGCGATCGCTGCTATCAGCTGGTCAACTCTGACTAGCTAATAGCAGCGTTTCGCTATCAGAATATTTAGCAGCGCGGTGTGTAAGTCCCGATCACGGGGATCGGGACACACACCGCTCTGCTAAGTGTCCCTTACCCATCCCCCGGCATCACTTACCCGACCATGCGGTGTCCCGAGTGGTCCCGTTGCGAGCGACGTCCTCCAGGCGGTCCCGGCGGCGCTGCGTCCCGGCGGCGCAGGTTGACCGCCAGATGAAGGGGCAGCCGACACGCCCCCTCAAAAAAAGCGCTATAGCAGAGCCAGAAATTGCCAAAGGCAGCGCTGCATCAGTCCCCCAAAAAATGTGAGTTCCTGGATTTAAATATCTATATTCAGGATGGCTGTTCGCATACTGCCAACTATTTTAAGGAGGTGAATGCAAACAGATACCTCGACTTTAACAGTTGCCATCTTAAATAATGGAAGAAGAACATTCCATTAGGTCAAATGAAAAGAATCCGAAGGAATTGTTCTTCCACACAAAAATACCTACAACAACTAGAGAACCTGGAGGATCGTTTTAAACAAAAAGGGTATCCCAAACCCCTTATACAAGGAGCACGCCAGAGAGTGGACGAATTAGAACAAAGTGCTTGCTTGAAAAATAATAAACAGGGTAATGCAGAGGGGGGTTATAATGATGAATTTGATTCTGTTTTTCTAACTAGGTATTACACTTCACACACCAATATTTTTTTATAATTTTTTTTTTTTTTTTTTTTGTATAGGTAATATCACCAGCTCATATTATTGTGTCATGATTACTGGCACCATATGTAGTCCCCCAGTTATTCTTCTTTAGATGTTTTCCGTGTCCTGTGCAGTATCTCTCCCAGAAGTCCACTTGATGGCCCCCGTGGTGGTCTACACCCCGAAGTCATCAATTTTTACTCTAAGAGAGAGTGTGCAGCTGTTTCTGGAGACGGTCAACAATAACCTCTGCATGGTGGAATAATAGGTCACGATGTTTATCAGGATCAGTAGAAGCATCACCCACTCGATGATTATGATGGGGATTTCACGGATCTCGTCCCAGTCTTCATCATTATGGAATAATTCCTTTAATGTTTCATATCCAAAATAGAAAACTACACAGACAAAAGTCAGGCCACAGCAGGTGCATCTACTATGGTGGATGACTTTTTTTGCTCCTGGTAATTTATACATCTGGATGGACTGCCCAAGGTAGTATAAGGCTTCACATGTAATGGAAATTATCGTGCTGACAAAGTGTATCCTGGGATATTCTTCGGGGGACAATACATGCATAACAGCTGTGGAAAAACAGGAGGCCCACACAATGGCCAGCAGGATCCTCTGGATCAGGACCTGATGACCCCTGAACTCTTCAGTATGCATAACCATATACTTATAAATAAGAAAGGTTAGTACCAAAGTGCCAATGGACGTCCCTATAAATCCAATTCTGAATAATATGCTTTCGGGAAAGACATTTCCCACGTCACTGTGAAGGAAAAGAAACCAATGTTATTATGGATATTTCCTCACTCCCAACCCATGAAATAAGAATCATTTGCTTGTTTATCTTACCTGATGCTCATCAGTGGCGAGGCTGCATGGCCGAGGACGACCGTCATGATGTAGCTGGTGGCAAGCCAGGCCGCACACCAAAACGCCAACAGGAGGGGGACGAACCCCAGTCCTTTTAGCTCCATTTCAGACAAGTAGAAAAAGAAGACGCTAATCTCACTATTCTCACTAATCGCACTGGAACAGACTGAAGGCTCGGGCGGCTGTCAGTGGGATGTCAGGCCTCCAGCTGTCTATGACATCACATGTGACATGTCAGAATGACTGCTTGTTTCTTTGAGCTGCCATGATTTAGTATCTGCTATAGACAGAACCTGATGTTTTTACTATGGACCTTACAGACCTCAGAACCCAAGTAATTAGTGCAGGGGCTCCATTTTGATCATCTCATATTTCACATTATTTGAGTTCCAGGGCTCAGATACATTTGCACCCTCTATAGCAGTGGTCTTCAAGCTGTGAACCCCCAACCGCTGCAGAACCACAACTCCCAGCATGCCCAGACAGCAACTTTGCATAAGGAAATAGTCTAATTAAACTTTTCTTATATATAGAATCCCTGAAATCTCCAATCTCTCCTTTTATTGCTTTATGATCTGTGTTACTTATTTGTAAAAAACAATGTTTGTGATTGTCTTCCCCCCACACACTTATGGGCTATCTCTTCAAACGACTTTATTTGACCTAAAGCGTATAATTGATTTACATAAATAAGCCCCTTTTCATCCAAAAGAGTGAATCTTTAATTTTAAGGAACTCTTTAAGTGCTTTATTCGACCATAATGAAGTAAAGTCAAAACTCCATGTGATTTAAAAAATAAATTTAAGTTCCCCCCATACTTAATTATCTAGATATGCATGGGTGTAGTGAGTATCCCAGCTTCCAAAATCTCAAAAATATCCTTCATTTTTCAGAGGCTTTTTCAAAAATGAAAGAAGCGATCTGATTGGTTGCTATGGGCAACTCAGAAACTTTTCCTCTGGGCAGGTTTTGATAAATCTCCCTCTATGGGGGAGATTCATTAAGACCAGTGTAGAGGAAGAGTTGTGCAGTTGCCCATAGCAACCAGATTGCTTCTTTCATTTTTCACAATGCCTTTGCAAAATGAAAGAAGCGATCTGATTGGTTGCTATGGGCAACTCAGCATATTTTCCTGGAAAAGTTTCTGAGTTGCCCATAGCAACCAATCAGATTACTTCCTTCATTTTTCAGAGACTTTTTCAAAAATGAAAGAAGCGATCTGATTGGTTGCTATGGGCAACTCAGCAGCTTTCCCCATAGACCACAATGGGCCTACTGGTTTCAATGGGCAAAAAATCAGAGTTAATGCACTAGACACAGTTCTCTATACCATTAACCCCTTCCCGACCTATGACATACCTGTACGTCATGGGTGGCAAGGTGTTCCCGACCCATGACATACAGGTACGTCATGAACATTTTTGCCGCTACTCGCGGCATCCCGCAGCGCCCGGTAAGATGGTGGCTATCACTGATAGCCAGCCATCTTACCATGCGACCACGGGGGGTTTCATCCCCCACCCCCCCCCCCAGCGATCGCTGCTATCAGCTGGTCAACTCTGACTAGCTAATAGCAGCGTTTCGCTATCAGAATATTTAGCAGCGCGGTGTGTAAGTCCCGATCACGGGGATCGGGACACACACCGCTCTGCTAAGTGTCCCTTACCCATCCCCCGGCATCACTTACCCGACCATGCGGTGTCCCGAGTGGTCCCGTTGCGAGCGACGTCCTCCAGGCGGTCCCGGCGGCGCTGCGTCCCGGCGGCGCAGGTTGACCGCCAGATGAAGGGGCAGCCGACACGCCCCCTCAAAAAAAGCGCTATAGCAGAGCCAGAAATTGCCAAAGGCAGCGCTGCATCAGTCCCCCAAAAAATGTGAGTTCCTGGATTTAAATATCTATATTCAGGATGGCTGTTCGCATACTGCCAACTATTTTAAGGAGGTGAATGCAAACAGATACCTCGACTTTAACAGTTGCCATCTTAAATAATGGAAGAAGAACATTCCATTCGGTCAAATGAAAAGAATCCGAAGGAATTGTTCTTCCACACAAAAATACCTACAACAACTAGAGAACCTGGAGGATCGTTTTAAACAAAAAGGGTATCCCAAACCCCTTATACAAGGAGCACGCCAGAGAGTGGACGAATTAGAACAAAGTGCTTGCTTGAAAAATAATAAACAGGGTAATGCAGAGGGGGGTTATAATGATGAATTTGATTCTGTTTTTCTAACTAGGTATTACACTTCACACACCAATATTTTTTTATAATTTTTTTTTTTTTTTTTTTGTATAGGTAATATCACCAGCTCATATTATTGTGTCATGATTACTGGCACCATATGTAGTCCCCCAGTTATTCTTCTTTAGATGTTTTCCGTGTCCTGTGCAGTATCTCTCCCAGAAGTCCACTTGATGGCCCCCGTGGTGGTCTACACCCCGAAGTCATCAATTTTTACTCTAAGAGAGAGTGTGCAGCTGTTTCTGGAGACGGTCAACAATAACCTCTGCATGGTGGAATAATAGGTCACGATGTTTATCAGGATCAGTAGAAGCATCACCCACTCGATGATTATGATGGGGATTTCACGGATCTCGTCCCAGTCTTCATCATTATGGAATAATTCCTTTAATGTTTCATATCCAAAATAGAAAACTACACAGACAAAAGTCAGGCCACAGCAGGTGCATCTACTATGGTGGATGACTTTTTTTGCTCCTGGTAATTTATACATCTGGATGGACTGCCCAAGGTAGTATAAGGCTTCACATGTAATGGAAATTATCGTGCTGACAAAGTGTATCCTGGGATATTCTTCGGGGGACAATACATGCATAACAGCTGTGGAAAAACAGGAGGCCCACACAATGGCCAGCAGGATCCTCTGGATCAGGACCTGATGACCCCTGAACTCTTCAGTATGCATAACCATATACTTATAAATAAGAAAGGTTAGTACCAAAGTGCCAATGGACGTCCCTATAAATCCAATTCTGAATAATATGCTTTCGGGAAAGACATTTCCCACGTCACTGTGAAGGAAAAGAAACCAATGTTATTATGGATATTTCCTCACTCCCAACCCATGAAATAAGAATCATTTGCTTGTTTATCTTACCTGATGCTCATCAGTGGCGAGGCTGCATGGCCGAGGACGACCGTCATGATGTAGCTGGTGGCAAGCCAGGCCGCACACCAAAACGCCAACAGGAGGGGGACGAACCCCAGTCCTTTTAGCTCCATTTCAGACAAGTAGAAAAAGAAGACGCTAATCTCACTATTCTCACTAATCGCACTGGAACAGACTGAAGGCTCGGGCGGCTGTCAGTGGGATGTCAGGCCTCCAGCTGTCTATGACATCACATGTGACATGTCAGAATGACTGCTTGTTTCTTTGAGCTGCCATGATTTAGTATCTGCTATAGACAGAACCTGATGTTTTTACTATGGACCTTACAGACCTCAGAACCCAAGTAATTAGTGCAGGGGCTCCATTTTGATCATCTCATATTTCACATTATTTGAGTTCCAGGGCTCAGATACATTTGCACCCTCTATAGCAGTGGTCTTCAAGCTGTGAACCCCCAACCGCTGCAGAACCACAACTCCCAGCATGCCCAGACAGCAACTTTGCATAAGGAAATAGTCTAATTAAACTTTTCTTATATATAGAATCCCTGAAATCTCCAATCTCTCCTTTTATTGCTTTATGATCTGTGTTACTTATTTGTAAAAAACAATGTTTGTGATTGTCTTCCCCCCACACACTTATGGGCTATCTCTTCAAACGACTTTATTTGACCTAAAGCGTATAATTGATTTACATAAATAAGCCCCTTTTCATCCAAAAGAGTGAATCTTTAATTTTAAGGAACTCTTTAAGTGCTTTATTCGACCATAATGAAGTAAAGTCAAAACTCCATGTGATTTAAAAAATAAATTTAAGTTCCCCCCATACTTAATTATCTAGATATGCATGGGTGTAGTGAGTATCCCAGCTTCCAAAATCTCAAAAATATCCTTCATTTTTCAGAGGCTTTTTCAAAAATGAAAGAAGCGATCTGATTGGTTGCTATGGGCAACTCAGAAACTTTTCCTCTGGGCAGGTTTTGATAAATCTCCCTCTATGGGGGAGATTCATTAAGACCAGTGTAGAGGAAGAGTTGTGCAGTTGCCCATAGCAACCAGATTGCTTCTTTCATTTTTCACAATGCCTTTGCAAAATGAAAGAAGCGATCTGATTGGTTGCTATGGGCAACTCAGCATATTTTCCTGGAAAAGTTTCTGAGTTGCCCATAGCAACCAATCAGATTACTTCCTTCATTTTTCAGAGACTTTTTCAAAAATGAAAGAAGCGATCTGATTGGTTGCTATGGGCAACTCAGCAGCTTTCCCCATAGACCACAATGGGCCTACTGGTTTCAATGGGCAAAAAATCAGAGTTAATGCACTAGACACAGTTCTCTATACCATTAACCCCTTCCCGACCTATGACATACCTGTACGTCATGGGTGGCAAGGTGTTCCCGACCCATGACATACAGGTACGTCATGAACATTTTTGCCGCTACTCGCGGCATCCCGCAGCGCCCGGTAAGATGGTGGCTATCACTGATAGCCAGCCATCTTACCATGCGACCACGGGGGGTTTCATCCCCCACCCCCCCCCCCCAGCGATCGCTGCTATCAGCTGGTCAACTCTGACTAGCTAATAGCAGCGTTTCGCTATCAGAATATTTAGCAGCGCGGTGTGTAAGTCCCGATCACGGGGATCGGGACACACACCGCTCTGCTAAGTGTCCCTTACCCATCCCCCGGCATCACTTACCCGACCATGCGGTGTCCCGAGTGGTCCCGTTGCGAGCGACGTCCTCCAGGCGGTCCCGGCGGCGCTGCGTCCCGGCGGCGCAGGTTGACCGCCAGATGAAGGGGCAGCCGACACGCCCCCTCAAAAAAAGCGCTATAGCAGAGCCAGAAATTGCCAAAGGCAGCGCTGCATCAGTCCCCCAAAAAATGTGAGTTCCTGGATTTAAATATCTATATTCAGGATGGCTGTTCGCATACTGCCAACTATTTTAAGGAGGTGAATGCAAACAGATACCTCGACTTTAACAGTTGCCATCTTAAATAATGGAAGAAGAACATTCCATTCGGTCAAATGAAAAGAATCCGAAGGAATTGTTCTTCCACACAAAAATACCTACAACAACTAGAGAACCTGGAGGATCGTTTTAAACAAAAAGGGTATCCCAAACCCCTTATACAAGGAGCACGCCAGAGAGTGGACGAATTAGAACAAAGTGCTTGCTTGAAAAATAATAAACAGGGTAATGCAGAGGGGGGTTATAATGATGAATTTGATTCTGTTTTTCTAACTAGGTATTACACTTCACACACCAATATTTTTTTATAATTTTTTTTTTTTTTTTTTTTGTATAGGTAATATCACCAGCTCATATTATTGTGTCATGATTACTGGCACCATATGTAGTCCCCCAGTTATTCTTCTTTAGATGTTTTCCGTGTCCTGTGCAGTATCTCTCCCAGAAGTCCACTTGATGGCCCCCGTGGTGGTCTACACCCCGAAGTCATCAATTTTTACTCTAAGAGAGAGTGTGCAGCTGTTTCTGGAGACGGTCAACAATAACCTCTGCATGGTGGAATAATAGGTCACGATGTTTATCAGGATCAGTAGAAGCATCACCCACTCGATGATTATGATGGGGATTTCACGGATCTCGTCCCAGTCTTCATCATTATGGAATAATTCCTTTAATGTTTCATATCCAAAATAGAAAACTACACAGACAAAAGTCAGGCCACAGCAGGTGCATCTACTATGGTGGATGACTTTTTTTGCTCCTGGTAATTTATACATCTGGATGGACTGCCCAAGGTAGTATAAGGCTTCACATGTAATGGAAATTATCGTGCTGACAAAGTGTATCCTGGGATATTCTTCGGGGGACAATACATGCATAACAGCTGTGGAAAAACAGGAGGCCCACACAATGGCCAGCAGGATCCTCTGGATCAGGACCTGATGACCCCTGAACTCTTCAGTATGCATAACCATATACTTATAAATAAGAAAGGTTAGTACCAAAGTGCCAATGGACGTCCCTATAAATCCAATTCTGAATAATATGCTTTCGGGAAAGACATTTCCCACGTCACTGTGAAGGAAAAGAAACCAATGTTATTATGGATATTTCCTCACTCCCAACCCATGAAATAAGAATCATTTGCTTGTTTATCTTACCTGATGCTCATCAGTGGCGAGGCTGCATGGCCGAGGACGACCGCCATGATGTAGCTGGTGGCAAGCCAGGCCGCACACCAAAACGCCAACAGGAGGGGGACGAACCCCAGTCCTTTTAGCTCCATTTCAGACAAGTAGAAAAAGAAGACGCTAATCTCACTATTCTCACTAATCGCACTGGAACAGACTGAAGGCTCGGGCGGCTGTCAGTGGGATGTCAGGCCTCCAGCTGTCTATGACATCACATGTGACATGTCAGAATGACTGCTTGTTTCTTTGAGCTGCCATGATTTAGTATCTGCTATAGACAGAACCTGATGTTTTTACTATGGACCTTACAGACCTCAGAACCCAAGTAATTAGTGCAGGGGCTCCATTTTGATCATCTCATATTTCACATTATTTGAGTTCCAGGGCTCAGATACATTTGCACCCTCTATAGCAGTGGTCTTCAAGCTGTGAACCCCCAACCGCTGCAGAACCACAACTCCCAGCATGCCCAGACAGCAACTTTGCATAAGGAAATAGTCTAATTAAACTTTTCTTATATATAGAATCCCTGAAATCTCCAATCTCTCCTTTTATTGCTTTATGATCTGTGTTACTTATTTGTAAAAAACAATGTTTGTGATTGTCTTCCCCCCACACACTTATGGGCTATCTCTTCAAACGACTTTATTTGACCTAAAGCGTATAATTGATTTACATAAATAAGCCCCTTTTCATCCAAAAGAGTGAATCTTTAATTTTAAGGAACTCTTTAAGTGCTTTATTCGACCATAATGAAGTAAAGTCAAAACTCCATGTGATTTAAAAAATAAATTTAAGTTCCCCCCATACTTAATTATCTAGATATGCATGGGTGTAGTGAGTATCCCAGCTTCCAAAATCTCAAAAATATCCTTCATTTTTCAGAGGCTTTTTCAAAAATGAAAGAAGCGATCTGATTGGTTGCTATGGGCAACTCAGAAACTTTTCCTCTGGGCAGGTTTTGATAAATCTCCCTCTATGGGGGAGATTCATTAAGACCAGTGTAGAGGAAGAGTTGTGCAGTTGCCCATAGCAACCAGATTGCTTCTTTCATTTTTCACAATGCCTTTGCAAAATGAAAGAAGCGATCTGATTGGTTGCTATGGGCAACTCAGCATATTTTCCTGGAAAAGTTTCTGAGTTGCCCATAGCAACCAATCAGATTACTTCCTTCATTTTTCAGAGACTTTTTCAAAAATGAAAGAAGCGATCTGATTGGTTGCTATGGGCAACTCAGCAGCTTTCCCCATAGACCACAATGGGCCTACTGGTTTCAATGGGCAAAAAATCAGAGTTAATGCACTAGACACAGTTCTCTATACCATTAACCCCTTCCCGACCTATGACATACCTGTACGTCATGGGTGGCAAGGTGTTCCCGACCCATGACATACAGGTACGTCATGAACATTTTTGCCGCTACTCGCGGCATCCCGCAGCGCCCGGTAAGATGGTGGCTATCACTGATAGCCAGCCATCTTACCATGCGACCACGGGGGGTTTCATCCCCCACCCCCCCCCCCAGCGATCGCTGCTATCAGCTGGTCAACTCTGACTAGCTAATAGCAGCGTTTCGCTATCAGAATATTTAGCAGCGCGGTGTGTAAGTCCCGATCACGGGGATCGGGACACACACCGCTCTGCTAAGTGTCCCTTACCCATCCCCCGGCATCACTTACCCGACCATGCGGTGTCCCGAGTGGTCCCGTTGCGAGCGACGTCCTCCAGGCGGTCCCGGCGGCGCTGCGTCCCGGCGGCGCAGGTTGACCGCCAGATGAAGGGGCAGCCGACACGCCCCCTCAAAAAAAGCGCTATAGCAGAGCCAGAAATTGCCAAAGGCAGCGCTGCATCAGTCCCCCAAAAAATGTGAGTTCCTGGATTTAAATATCTATATTCAGGATGGCTGTTCGCATACTGCCAACTATTTTAAGGAGGTGAATGCAAACAGATACCTCGACTTTAACAGTTGCCATCTTAAATAATGGAAGAAGAACATTCCATTCGGTCAAATGAAAAGAATCCGAAGGAATTGTTCTTCCACACAAAAATACCTACAACAACTAGAGAACCTGGAGGATCGTTTTAAACAAAAAGGGTATCCCAAACCCCTTATACAAGGAGCACGCCAGAGAGTGGACGAATTAGAACAAAGTGCTTGCTTGAAAAATAATAAACAGGGTAATGCAGAGGGGGGTTATAATGATGAATTTGATTCTGTTTTTCTAACTAGGTATTACACTTCACACACCAATATTTTTTTATAATTTTTTTTTTTTTTTTTTTTGTATAGGTAATATCACCAGCTCATATTATTGTGTCATGATTACTGGCACCATATGTAGTCCCCCAGTTATTCTTCTTTAGATGTTTTCCGTGTCCTGTGCAGTATCTCTCCCAGAAGTCCACTTGATGGCCCCCGTGGTGGTCTACACCCCGAAGTCATCAATTTTTACTCTAAGAGAGAGTGTGCAGCTGTTTCTGGAGACGGTCAACAATAACCTCTGCATGGTGGAATAATAGGTCACAATGTTTATCAGGATCAGTAGAAGCATCACCCACTCGATGATTATGATGGGGATTTCACGGATCTCGTCCCAGTCTTCATCATTATGGAATAATTCCTTTAATGTTTCATATCCAAAATAGAAAACTACACAGACAAAAGTCAGGCCACAGCAGGTGCATCTACTATGGTGGATGACTTTTTTTGCTCCTGGTAATTTATACATCTGGATGGACTGCCCAAGGTAGTATAAGGCTTCACATGTAATGGAAATTATCGTGCTGACAAAGTGTATCCTGGGATATTCTTCGGGGGACAATACATGCATAACAGCTGTGGAAAAACAGGAGGCCCACACAATGGCCAGCAGGATCCTCTGGATCAGGACCTGATGACCCCTGAACTCTTCAGTATGCATAACCATATACTTATAAATAAGAAAGGTTAGTACCAAAGTGCCAATGGACGTCCCTATAAATCCAATTCTGAATAATATGCTTTCGGGAAAGACATTTCCCACGTCACTGTGAAGGAAAAGAAACCAATGTTATTATGGATATTTCCTCACTCCCAACCCATGAAATAAGAATCATTTGCTTGTTTATCTTACCTGATGCTCATCAGTGGCGAGGCTGCATGGCCGAGGACGACCGTCATGATGTAGCTGGTGGCAAGCCAGGCCGCACACCAAAACGCCAACAGGAGGGGGACGAACCCCAGTCCTTTTAGCTCCATTTCAGACAAGTAGAAAAAGAAGACGCTAATCTCACTATTCTCACTAATCGCACTGGAACAGACTGAAGGCTCGGGCGGCTGTCAGTGGGATGTCAGGCCTCCAGCTGTCTATGACATCACATGTGACATGTCAGAATGACTGCTTGTTTCTTTGAGCTGCCATGATTTAGTATCTGCTATAGACAGAACCTGATGTTTTTACTATGGACCTTACAGACCTCAGAACCCAAGTAATTAGTGCAGGGGCTCCATTTTGATCATCTCATATTTCACATTATTTGAGTTCCAGGGCTCAGATACATTTGCACCCTCTATAGCAGTGGTCTTCAAGCTGTGAACCCCCAACCGCTGCAGAACCACAACTCCCAGCATGCCCAGACAGCAACTTTGCATAAGGAAATAGTCTAATTAAACTTTTCTTATATATAGAATCCCTGAAATCTCCAATCTCTCCTTTTATTGCTTTATGATCTGTGTTACTTATTTGTAAAAAACAATGTTTGTGATTGTCTTCCCCCCACACACTTATGGGCTATCTCTTCAAACGACTTTATTTGACCTAAAGCGTATAATTGATTTACATAAATAAGCCCCTTTTCATCCAAAAGAGTGAATCTTTAATTTTAAGGAACTCTTTAAGTGCTTTATTCGACCATAATGAAGTAAAGTCAAAACTCCATGTGATTTAAAAAATAAATTTAAGTTCCCCCCATACTTAATTATCTAGATATGCATGGGTGTAGTGAGTATCCCAGCTTCCAAAATCTCAAAAATATCCTTCATTTTTCAGAGGCTTTTTCAAAAATGAAAGAAGCGATCTGATTGGTTGCTATGGGCAACTCAGAAACTTTTCCTCTGGGCAGGTTTTGATAAATCTCCCTCTATGGGGGAGATTCATTAAGACCAGTGTAGAGGAAGAGTTGTGCAGTTGCCCATAGCAACCAGATTGCTTCTTTCATTTTTCACAATGCCTTTGCAAAATGAAAGAAGCGATCTGATTGGTTGCTATGGGCAACTCAGCATATTTTCCTGGAAAAGTTTCTGAGTTGCCCATAGCAACCAATCAGATTACTTCCTTCATTTTTCAGAGACTTTTTCAAAAATGAAAGAAGCGATCTGATTGGTTGCTATGGGCAACTCAGCAGCTTTCCCCATAGACCACAATGGGCCTACTGGTTTCAATGGGCAAAAAATCAGAGTTAATGCACTAGACACAGTTCTCTATACCATTAACCCCTTCCCGACCTATGACATACCTGTACGTCATGGGTGGCAAGGTGTTCCCGACCCATGACATACAGGTACGTCATGAACATTTTTGCCGCTACTCGCGGCATCCCGCAGCGCCCGGTAAGATGGTGGCTATCACTGATAGCCAGCCATCTTACCATGCGACCACGGGGGGTTTCATCCCCCCCCCCCCCCCCAGCGATCGCTGCTATCAGCTGGTCAACTCTGACTAGCTAATAGCAGCGTTTCGCTATCAGAATATTTAGCAGCGCGGTGTGTAAGTCCCGATCACGGGGATCGGGACACACACCGCTCTGCTAAGTGTCCCTTACCCATCCCCCGGCATCACTTACCCGACCATGCGGTGTCCCGAGTGGTCCCGTTGCGAGCGACGTCCTCCAGGCGGTCCCGGCGGCGCTGCGTCCCGGCGGCGCAGGTTGACCGCCAGATGAAGGGGCAGCCGACACGCCCCCTCAAAAAAAGCGCTATAGCAGAGCCAGAAATTGCCAAAGGCAGCGCTGCATCAGTCCCCCAAAAAATGTGAGTTCCTGGATTTAAATATCTATATTCAGGATGGCTGTTCGCATACTGCCAACTATTTTAAGGAGGTGAATGCAAACAGATACCTCGACTTTAACAGTTGCCATCTTAAATAATGGAAGAAGAACATTCCATTCGGTCAAATGAAAAGAATCCGAAGGAATTGTTCTTCCACACAAAAATACCTACAACAACTAGAGAACCTGGAGGATCGTTTTAAACAAAAAGGGTATCCCAAACCCCTTATACAAGGAGCACGCCAGAGAGTGGACGAATTAGAACAAAGTGCTTGCTTGAAAAATAATAAACAGGGTAATGCAGAGGGGGGTTATAATGATGAATTTGATTCTGTTTTTCTAACTAGGTATTACACTTCACACACCAATATTTTTTTATAATTTTTTTTTTTTTTTTTTTGTATAGGTAATATCACCAGCTCATATTATTGTGTCATGATTACTGGCACCATATGTAGTCCCCCAGTTATTCTTCTTTAGATGTTTTCCGTGTCCTGTGCAGTATCTCTCCCAGAAGTCCACTTGATGGCCCCCGTGGTGGTCTACACCCCGAAGTCATCAATTTTTACTCTAAGAGAGAGTGTGCAGCTGTTTCTGGAGACGGTCAACAATAACCTCTGCATGGTGGAATAATAGGTCACGATGTTTATCAGGATCAGTAGAAGCATCACCCACTCGATGATTATGATGGGGATTTCACGGATCTCGTCCCAGTCTTCATCATTATGGAATAATTCCTTTAATGTTTCATATCCAAAATAGAAAACTACACAGACAAAAGTCAGGCCACAGCAGGTGCATCTACTATGGTGGATGACTTTTTTTGCTCCTGGTAATTTATACATCTGGATGGACTGCCCAAGGTAGTATAAGGCTTCACATGTAATGGAAATTATCGTGCTGACAAAGTGTATCCTGGGATATTCTTCGGGGGACAATACATGCATAACAGCTGTGGAAAAACAGGAGGCCCACACAATGGCCAGCAGGATCCTCTGGATCAGGACCTGATGACCCCTGAACTCTTCAGTATGCATAACCATATACTTATAAATAAGAAAGGTTAGTACCAAAGTGCCAATGGACGTCCCTATGAATCCAATTCTGAATAATATGCTTTCGGGAAAGACATTTCCCACGTCACTGTGAAGGAAAAGAAACCAATGTTATTATGGATATTTCCTCACTCCCAACCCATGAAATAAGAATCATTTGCTTGTTTATCTTACCTGATGCTCATCAGTGGCGAGGCTGCATGGCCGAGGACGACCGCCATGATGTAGCTGGTGGCAAGCCAGGCCGCACACCAAAACGCCAACAGGAGGGGGACGAACCCCAGTCCTTTTAGCTCCATTTCAGACAAGTAGAAAAAGAAGACGCTAATCTCACTATTCTCACTAATCGCACTGGAACAGACTGAAGGCTCGGGCGGCTGTCAGTGGGATGTCAGGCCTCCAGCTGTCTATGACATCACATGTGACATGTCAGAATGACTGCTTGTTTCTTTGAGCTGCCATGATTTAGTATCTGCTATAGACAGAACCTGATGTTTTTACTATGGACCTTACAGACCTCAGAACCCAAGTAATTAGTGCAGGGGCTCCATTTTGATCATCTCATATTTCACATTATTTGAGTTCCAGGGCTCAGATACATTTGCACCCTCTATAGCAGTGGTCTTCAAGCTGTGAACCCCCAACCGCTGCAGAACCACAACTCCCAGCATGCCCAGACAGCAACTTTGCATAAGGAAATAGTCTAATTAAACTTTTCTTATATATAGAATCCCTGAAATCTCCAATCTCTCCTTTTATTGCTTTATGATCTGTGTTACTTATTTGTAAAAAACAATGTTTGTGATTGTCTTCCCCCCACACACTTATGGGCTATCTCTTCAAACGACTTTATTTGACCTAAAGCGTATAATTGATTTACATAAATAAGCCCCTTTTCATCCAAAAGAGTGAATCTTTAATTTTAAGGAACTCTTTAAGTGCTTTATTCGACCATAATGAAGTAAAGTCAAAACTCCATGTGATTTAAAAAATAAATTTAAGTTCCCCCCATACTTAATTATCTAGATATGCATGGGTGTAGTGAGTATCCCAGCTTCCAAAATCTCAAAAATATCCTTCATTTTTCAGAGGCTTTTTCAAAAATGAAAGAAGCGATCTGATTGGTTGCTATGGGCAACTCAGAAACTTTTCCTCTGGGCAGGTTTTGATAAATCTCCCTCTATGGGGGAGATTCATTAAGACCAGTGTAGAGGAAGAGTTGTGCAGTTGCCCATAGCAACCAGATTGCTTCTTTCATTTTTCACAATGCCTTTGCAAAATGAAAGAAGCGATCTGATTGGTTGCTATGGGCAACTCAGCATATTTTCCTGGAAAAGTTTCTGAGTTGCCCATAGCAACCAATCAGATTACTTCCTTCATTTTTCAGAGACTTTTTCAAAAATGAAAGAAGCGATCTGATTGGTTGCTATGGGCAACTCAGCAGCTTTCCCCATAGACCACAATGGGCCTACTGGTTTCAATGGGCAAAAAATCAGAGTTAATGCACTAGACACAGTTCTCTATACCATTAACCCCTTCCCGACCTATGACATACCTGTACGTCATGGGTGGCAAGGTGTTCCCGACCCATGACATACAGGTACGTTATGAACATTTTTGCCGCTACTCGCGGCATCCCGCAGCGCCCGGTAAGATGGTGGCTATCACTGATAGCCAGCCATCTTACCATGCGACCACGGGGGGTTTCATCCCCCACCCCCCCCCCCCCAGCGATCGCTGCTATCAGCTGGTCAACTCTGACTAGCTAATAGCAGCGTTTCGCTATCAGAATATTTAGCAGCGCGGTGTGTAAGTCCCGATCACGGGGATCGGGACACACACCGCTCTGCTAAGTGTCCCTTACCCATCCCCCGGCATCACTTACCCGACCATGCGGTGTCCCGAGTGGTCCCGTTGCGAGCGACGTCCTCCAGGCGGTCCCGGCGGCGCTGCGTCCCGGCGGCGCAGGTTGACCGCCAGATGAAGGGGCAGCCGACACGCCCCCTCAAAAAAAGCGCTATAGCAGAGCCAGAAATTGCCAAAGGCAGCGCTGCATCAGTCCCCCAAAAAATGTGAGTTCCTGGATTTAAATATCTATATTCAGGATGGCTGTTCGCATACTGCCAACTATTTTAAGGAGGTGAATGCAAACAGATACCTCGACTTTAACAGTTGCCATCTTAAATAATGGAAGAAGAACATTCCATTCGGTCAAATGAAAAGAATCCGAAGGAATTGTTCTTCCACACAAAAATACCTACAACAACTAGAGAACCTGGAGGATCGTTTTAAACAAAAAGGGTATCCCAAACCCCTTATACAAGGAGCACGCCAGAGAGTGGACGAATTAGAACAAAGTGCTTGCTTGAAAAATAATAAACAGGGTAATGCAGAGGGGGGTTATAATGATGAATTTGATTCTGTTTTTCTAACTAGGTATTACACTTCACACACCAATATTTTTTTATAATTTTTTTTTATTTTTTTTTTGTATAGGTAATATCACCAGCTCATATTATTGTGTCATGATTACTGGCACCATATGTAGTCCCCCAGTTATTCTTCTTTAGATGTTTTCCGTGTCCTGTGCAGTATCTCTCCCAGAAGTCCACTTGATGGCCCCCGTGGTGGTCTACACCCCGAAGTCATCAATTTTTACTCTAAGAGAGAGTGTGCAGCTGTTTCTGGAGACGGTCAACAATAACCTCTGCATGGTGGAATAATAGGTCACGATGTTTATCAGGATCAGTAGAAGCATCACCCACTCGATGATTATGATGGGGATTTCACGGATCTCGTCCCAGTCTTCATCATTATGGAATAATTCCTTTAATGTTTCATATCCAAAATAGAAAACTACACAGACAAAAGTCAGGCCACAGCAGGTGCATCTACTATGGTGGATGACTTTTTTTGCTCCTGGTAATTTATACATCTGGATGGACTGCCCAAGGTAGTATAAGGCTTCACATGTAATGGAAATTATCGTGCTGACAAAGTGTATCCTGGGATATTCTTCGGGGGACAATACATGCATAACAGCTGTGGAAAAACAGGAGGCCCACACAATGGCCAGCAGGATCCTCTGGATCAGGACCTGATGACCCCTGAACTCTTCAGTATGCATAACCATATACTTATAAATAAGAAAGGTTAGTACCAAAGTGCCAATGGACGTCCCTATAAATCCAATTCTGAATAATATGCTTTCGGGAAAGACATTTCCCACGTCACTGTGAAGGAAAAGAAACCAATGTTATTATGGATATTTCCTCACTCCCAACCCATGAAATAAGAATCATTTGCTTGTTTATCTTACCTGATGCTCATCAGTGGCGAGGCTGCATGGCCGAGGACGACCGTCATGATGTAGCTGGTGGCAAGCCAGGCCGCACACCAAAACGCCAACAGGAGGGGGACGAACCCCAGTCCTTTTAGCTCCATTTCAGACAAGTAGAAAAAGAAGACGCTAATCTCACTATTCTCACTAATCGCACTGGAACAGACTGAAGGCTCGGGCGGCTGTCAGTGGGATGTCAGGCCTCCAGCTGTCTATGACATCACATGTGACATGTCAGAATGACTGCTTGTTTCTTTGAGCTGCCATGATTTAGTATCTGCTATAGACAGAACCTGATGTTTTTACTATGGACCTTACAGACCTCAGAACCCAAGTAATTAGTGCAGGGGCTCCATTTTGATCATCTCATATTTCACATTATTTGAGTTCCAGGGCTCAGATACATTTGCACCCTCTATAGCAGTGGTCTTCAAGCTGTGAACCCCCAACCGCTGCAGAACCACAACTCCCAGCATGCCCAGACAGCAACTTTGCATAAGGAAATAGTCTAATTAAACTTTTCTTATATATAGAATCCCTGAAATCTCCAATCTCTCCTTTTATTGCTTTATGATCTGTGTTACTTATTTGTAAAAAACAATGTTTGTGATTGTCTTCCCCCCACACACTTATGGGCTATCTCTTCAAACGACTTTATTTGACCTAAAGCGTATAATTGATTTACATAAATAAGCCCCTTTTCATCCAAAAGAGTGAATCTTTAATTTTAAGGAACTCTTTAAGTGCTTTATTCGACCATAATGAAGTAAAGTCAAAACTCCATGTGATTTAAAAAATAAATTTAAGTTCCCCCCATACTTAATTATCTAGATATGCATGGGTGTAGTGAGTATCCCAGCTTCCAAAATCTCAAAAATATCCTTCATTTTTCAGAGGCTTTTTCAAAAATGAAAGAAGCGATCTGATTGGTTGCTATGGGCAACTCAGAAACTTTTCCTCTGGGCAGGTTTTGATAAATCTCCCTCTATGGGGGAGATTCATTAAGACCAGTGTAGAGGAAGAGTTGTGCAGTTGCCCATAGCAACCAGATTGCTTCTTTCATTTTTCACAATGCCTTTGCAAAATGAAAGAAGCGATCTGATTGGTTGCTATGGGCAACTCAGCATATTTTCCTGGAAAAGTTTCTGAGTTGCCCATAGCAACCAATCAGATTACTTCCTTCATTTTTCAGAGACTTTTTCAAAAATGAAAGAAGCGATCTGATTGGTTGCTATGGGCAACTCAGCAGCTTTCCCCATAGACCACAATGGGCCTACTGGTTTCAATGGGCAAAAAATCAGAGTTAATGCACTAGACACAGTTCTCTATACCATTAACCCCTTCCCGACCTATGACATACCTGTACGTCATGGGTGGCAAGGTGTTCCCGACCCATGACATACAGGTACGTCATGAACATTTTTGCCGCTACTCGCGGTATCCCGCAGCGCCCGGTAAGATGGTGGCTATCACTGATAGCCAGCCATCTTACCATGCGACCACGGGGGGTTTCATCCCCCACCCCCCCCCCCCAGCGATCGCTGCTATCAGCTGGTCAACTCTGACTAGCTAATAGCAGCGTTTCGCTATCAGAATATTTAGCAGCGCGGTGTGTAAGTCCCGATCACGGGGATCGGGACACACACCGCTCTGCTAAGTGTCCCTTACCCATCCCCCGGCATCACTTACCCGACCATGCGGTGTCCCGAGTGGTCCCGTTGCGAGCGACGTCCTCCAGGCGGTCCCGGCGGCGCTGCGTCCCGGCGGCGCAGGTTGACCGCCAGATGAAGGGGCAGCCGACACGCCCCCTCAAAAAAAGCGCTATAGCAGAGCCAGAAATTGCCAAAGGCAGCGCTGCATCAGTCCCCCAAAAAATGTGAGTTCCTGGATTTAAATATCTATATTCAGGATGGCTGTTCGCATACTGCCAACTATTTTAAGGAGGTGAATGCAAACAGATACCTCGACTTTAACAGTTGCCATCTTAAATAATGGAAGAAGAACATTCCATTCGGTCAAATGAAAAGAATCCGAAGGAATTGTTCTTCCACACAAAAATACCTACAACAACTAGAGAACCTGGAGGATCGTTTTAAACAAAAAGGGTATCCCAAACCCCTTATACAAGGAGCACGCCAGAGAGTGGACGAATTAGAACAAAGTGCTTGCTTGAAAAATAATAAACAGGGTAATGCAGAGGGGGGTTATAATGATGAATTTGATTCTGTTTTTCTAACTAGGTATTACACTTCACACACCAATATTTTTTTATAATTTTTTTTTTTTTTTTTTTTGTATAGGTAATATCACCAGCTCATATTATTGTGTCATGATTACTGGCACCATATGTAGTCCCCCAGTTATTCTTCTTTAGATGTTTTCCGTGTCCTGTGCAGTATCTCTCCCAGAAGTCCACTTGATGGCCCCCGTGGTGGTCTACACCCCGAAGTCATCAATTTTTACTCTAAGAGAGAGTGTGCAGCTGTTTCTGGAGACGGTCAACAATAACCTCTGCATGGTGGAATAATAGGTCACGATGTTTATCAGGATCAGTAGAAGCATCACCCACTCGATGATTATGATGGGGATTTCACGGATCTCGTCCCAGTCTTCATTATTATGGAATAATTCCTTTAATGTTTCATATCCAAAATAGAAAACTACACAGACAAAAGTCAGGCCACAGCAGGTGCATCTACTATGGTGGATGACTTTTTTTGCTCCTGGTAATTTATACATCTGGATGGACTGCCCAAGGTAGTATAAGGCTTCACATGTAATGGAAATTATCGTGCTGACAAAGTGTATCCTGGGATATTCTTCGGGGGACAATACATGCATAACAGCTGTGGAAAAACAGGAGGCCCACACAATGGCCAGCAGGATCCTCTGGATCAGGACCTGATGACCCCTGAACTCTTCAGTATGCATAACCATATACTTATAAATAAGAAAGGTTAGTACCAAAGTGCCAATGGACGTCCCTATAAATCCAATTCTGAATAATATGCTTTCGGGAAAGACATTTCCCACGTCACTGTGAAGGAAAAGAAACCAATGTTATTATGGATATTTCCTCACTCCCAACCCATGAAATAAGAATCATTTGCTTGTTTATCTTACCTGATGCTCATCAGTGGCGAGGCTGCATGGCCGAGGACGACCGTCATGATGTAGCTGGTGGCAAGCCAGGCCGCACACCAAAACGCCAACAGGAGGGGGACGAACCCCAGTCCTTTTAGCTCCATTTCAGACAAGTAGAAAAAGAAGACGCTAATCTCACTATTCTCACTAATCGCACTGGAACAGACTGAAGGCTCGGGCGGCTGTCAGTGGGATGTCAGGCCTCCAGCTGTCTATGACATCACATGTGACATGTCAGAATGACTGCTTGTTTCTTTGAGCTGCCATGATTTAGTATCTGCTATAGACAGAACCTGATGTTTTTACTATGGACCTTACAGACCTCAGAACCCAAGTAATTAGTGCAGGGGCTCCATTTTGATCATCTCATATTTCACATTATTTGAGTTCCAGGGCTCAGATACATTTGCACCCTCTATAGCAGTGGTCTTCAAGCTGTGAACCCCCAACCGCTGCAGAACCACAACTCCCAGCATGCCCAGACAGCAACTTTGCATAAGGAAATAGTCTAATTAAACTTTTCTTATATATAGAATCCCTGAAATCTCCAATCTCTCCTTTTATTGCTTTATGATCTGTGTTACTTATTTGTAAAAAACAATGTTTGTGATTGTCTTCCCCCCACACACTTATGGGCTATCTCTTCAAACGACTTTATTTGACCTAAAGCGTATAATTGATTTACATAAATAAGCCCCTTTTCATCCAAAAGAGTGAATCTTTAATTTTAAGGAACTCTTTAAGTGCTTTATTCGACCATAATGAAGTAAAGTCAAAACTCCATGTGATTTAAAAAATAAATTTAAGTTCCCCCCATACTTAATTATCTAGATATGCATGGGTGTAGTGAGTATCCCAGCTTCCAAAATCTCAAAAATATCCTTCATTTTTCAGAGGCTTTTTCAAAAATGAAAGAAGCGATCTGATTGGTTGCTATGGGCAACTCAGAAACTTTTCCTCTGGGCAGGTTTTGATAAATCTCCCTCTATGGGGGAGATTCATTAAGACCAGTGTAGAGGAAGAGTTGTGCAGTTGCCCATAGCAACCAGATTGCTTCTTTCATTTTTCACAATGCCTTTGCAAAATGAAAGAAGCGATCTGATTGGTTGCTATGGGCAACTCAGCATATTTTCCTGGAAAAGTTTCTGAGTTGCCCATAGCAACCAATCAGATTACTTCCTTCATTTTTCAGAGACTTTTTCAAAAATGAAAGAAGCGATCTGATTGGTTGCTATGGGCAACTCAGCAGCTTTCCCCATAGACCACAATGGGCCTACTGGTTTCAATGGGCAAAAAATCAGAGTTAATGCACTAGACACAGTTCTCTATACCATTAACCCCTTCCCGACCTATGACATACCTGTACGTCATGGGTGGCAAGGTGTTCCCGACCCATGACATACAGGTACGTCATGAACATTTTTGCCGCTACTCGCGGCATCCCGCAGCGCCCGGTAAGATGGTGGCTATCACTGATAGCCAGCCATCTTACCATGCGACCACGGGGGGTTTCATCCCCCACCCCCCCCCCCCAGCGATCGCTGCTATCAGCTGGTCAACTCTGACTAGCTAATAGCAGCGTTTCGCTATCAGAATATTTAGCAGCGCGGTGTGTAAGTCCCGATCACGGGGATCGGGACACACACCGCTCTGCTAAGTGTCCCTTACCCATCCCCCGGCATCACTTACCCGACCATGCGGTGTCCCGAGTGGTCCCGTTGCGAGCGACGTCCTCCAGGCGGTCCCGGCGGCGCTGCGTCCCGGCGGCGCAGGTTGACCGCCAGATGAAGGGGCAGCCGACACGCCCCCTCAAAAAAAGCGCTATAGCAGAGCCAGAAATTGCCAAAGGCAGCGCTGCATCAGTCCCCCAAAAAATGTGAGTTCCTGGATTTAAATATCTATATTCAGGATGGCTGTTCGCATACTGCCAACTATTTTAAGGAGGTGAATGCAAACAGATACCTCGACTTTAACAGTTGCCATCTTAAATAATGGAAGAAGAACATTCCATTCGGTCAAATGAAAAGAATCCGAAGGAATTGTTCTTCCACACAAAAATACCTACAACAACTAGAGAACCTGGAGGATCGTTTTAAACAAAAAGGGTATCCCAAACCCCTTATACAAGGAGCACGCCAGAGAGTGGACGAATTAGAACAAAGTGCTTGCTTGAAAAATAATAAACAGGGTAATGCAGAGGGGGGTTATAATGATGAATTTGATTCTGTTTTTCTAACTAGGTATTACACTTCACACACCAATATTTTTTTATAATTTTTTTTTTTTTTTGTATAGGTAATATCACCAGCTCATATTATTGTGTCATGATTACTGGCACCATATGTAGTCCCCCAGTTATTCTTCTTTAGATGTTTTCCGTGTCCTGTGCAGTATCTCTCCCAGAAGTCCACTTGATGGCCCCCGTGGTGGTCTACACCCCGAAGTCATCAATTTTTACTCTAAGAGAGAGTGTGCAGCTGTTTCTGGAGACGGTCAACAATAACCTCTGCATGGTGGAATAATAGGTCACGATGTTTATCAGGATCAGTAGAAGCATCACCCACTCGATGATTATGATGGGGATTTCACGGATCTCGTCCCAGTCTTCATCATTATGGAATAATTCCTTTAATGTTTCATATCCAAAATAGAAAACTACACAGACAAAAGTCAGGCCACAGCAGGTGCATCTACTATGGTGGATGACTTTTTTTGCTCCTGGTAATTTATACATCTGGATGGACTGCCCAAGGTAGTATAAGGCTTCACATGTAATGGAAATTATCGTGCTGACAAAGTGTATCCTGGGATATTCTTCGGGGGACAATACATGCATAACAGCTGTGGAAAAACAGGAGGCCCACACAATGGCCAGCAGGATCCTCTGGATCAGGACCTGATGACCCCTGAACTCTTCAGTATGCATAACCATATACTTATAAATAAGAAAGGTTAGTACCAAAGTGCCAATGGACGTCCCTATAAATCCAATTCTGAATAATATGCTTTCGGGAAAGACATTTCCCACGTCACTGTGAAGGAAAAGAAACCAATGTTATTATGGATATTTCCTCACTCCCAACCCATGAAATAAGAATCATTTGCTTGTTTATCTTACCTGATGCTCATCAGTGGCGAGGCTGCATGGCCGAGGACGACCGTCATGATGTAGCTGGTGGCAAGCCAGGCCGCACACCAAAACGCCAACAGGAGGGGGACGAACCCCAGTCCTTTTAGCTCCATTTCAGACAAGTAGAAAAAGAAGACGCTAATCTCACTATTCTCACTAATCGCACTGGAACAGACTGAAGGCTCGGGCGGCTGTCAGTGGGATGTCAGGCCTCCAGCTGTCTATGACATCACATGTGACATGTCAGAATGACTGCTTGTTTCTTTGAGCTGCCATGATTTAGTATCTGCTATAGACAGAACCTGATGTTTTTACTATGGACCTTACAGACCTCAGAACCCAAGTAATTAGTGCAGGGGCTCCATTTTGATCATCTCATATTTCACATTATTTGAGTTCCAGGGCTCAGATACATTTGCACCCTCTATAGCAGTGGTCTTCAAGCTGTGAACCCCCAACCGCTGCAGAACCACAACTCCCAGCATGCCCAGACAGCAACTTTGCATAAGGAAATAGTCTAATTAAACTTTTCTTATATATAGAATCCCTGAAATCTCCAATCTCTCCTTTTATTGCTTTATGATCTGTGTTACTTATTTGTAAAAAACAATGTTTGTGATTGTCTTCCCCCCACACACTTATGGGCTATCTCTTCAAACGACTTTATTTGACCTAAAGCGTATAATTGATTTACATAAATAAGCCCCTTTTCATCCAAAAGAGTGAATCTTTAATTTTAAGGAACTCTTTAAGTGCTTTATTCGACCATAATGAAGTAAAGTCAAAACTCCATGTGATTTAAAAAATAAATTTAAGTTCCCCCCATACTTAATTATCTAGATATGCATGGGTGTAGTGAGTATCCCAGCTTCCAAAATCTCAAAAATATCCTTCATTTTTCAGAGGCTTTTTCAAAAATGAAAGAAGCGATCTGATTGGTTGCTATGGGCAACTCAGAAACTTTTCCTCTGGGCAGGTTTTGATAAATCTCCCTCTATGGGGGAGATTCATTAAGACCAGTGTAGAGGAAGAGTTGTGCAGTTGCCCATAGCAACCAGATTGCTTCTTTCATTTTTCACAATGCCTTTGCAAAATGAAAGAAGCGATCTGATTGGTTGCTATGGGCAACTCAGCATATTTTCCTGGAAAAGTTTCTGAGTTGCCCATAGCAACCAATCAGATTACTTCCTTCATTTTTCAGAGACTTTTTCAAAAATGAAAGAAGCGATCTGATTGGTTGCTATGGGCAACTCAGCAGCTTTCCCCATAGACCACAATGGGCCTACTGGTTTCAATGGGCAAAAAATCAGAGTTAATGCACTAGACACAGTTCTCTATACCATTAACCCCTTCCCGACCTATGACATACCTGTACGTCATGGGTGGCAAGGTGTTCCCGACCCATGACATACAGGTACGTCATGAACATTTTTGCCGCTACTCGCGGCATCCCGCAGCGCCCGGTAAGATGGTGGCTATCACTGATAGCCAGCCATCTTACCATGCGACCACGGGGGGTTTCATCCCCCCCCCCCCCCCCCCCAGCGATCGCTGCTATCAGCTGGTCAACTCTGACTAGCTAATAGCAGCGTTTCGCTATCAGAATATTTAGCAGCGCGGTGTGTAAGTCCCGATCACGGGGATCGGGACACACACCGCTCTGCTAAGTGTCCCTTACCCATCCCCCGGCATCACTTACCCGACCATGCGGTGTCCCGAGTGGTCCCGTTGCGAGCGACGTCCTCCAGGCGGTCCCGGCGGCGCTGCGTCCCGGCGGCGCAGGTTGACCGCCAGATGAAGGGGCAGCCGACACGCCCCCTCAAAAAAAGCGCTATAGCAGA
>NW_026609588.1:0-20000 GCF_029499605.1 Hyla sarda | reverse complement strand
ATATACAGAGGAGAGGAGATCTATATATATATATACACAGAGGAGAGGAGATCTATATATATACACAGAGGAGAGGAGATCTATATATATATATATATATATATACAGAGGAGAGGAGATCTATATATATATATATATATATATATATATACAGAGGAGAGGAGATCTATATATATATATACAGAGGAGAGGAGATCTATATATATATATACAGAGGAGAGGAGATCTATATATATATACAGAGGAGAGGAGATCTATATATATATACAGAGGAGAGGAGATCTATATATATATATATACAGAGGAGAGGAGATCTATATATATATATACAGAGGAGAGGAGATCTCTATATATATATATATATATATATATATATATACAGAGGAGAGGAGATCTATATATATATATACAGAGGAGAGGAGATCTATATATATATATACAGAGGAGAGGAGATCTATATATATATATATATACAGAGGAGAGGAGATCTATATATATATATATATACACAGAGGAGAGGAGATCTATATATATATATATATATATACACACAGAGGAGAGGAGATCTATATATATATATACAGAGGAGAGGAGATCTATATATATACACAGAGGAGAGGAGATCTATATATATATACACAGAGGAGAGGAGATCTATATATATATATACAGAGGAGAGGAGATCTATATATATATATATATATATATATATATATATATATATATACAGAGGAGAGGAGATCTATATATATATATATATATATATATACAGAGGAGAGGAGATCTATATATATACATATATACAGAGGAGAGGAGATCTATATATATATATACAGAGGAGAGGAGATCTATATATATATACAGAGGAGAGGAGATCTATATATATACATATATACAGAGGAGAGGAGATCTATATATATATATACAGAGGAGAGGAGATCTATATATATATATATACACAGAGGAGAGGAGATCTATATATATATATATATACAGAGGAGAGGAGATCTATATATATATATATACACAGAGGAGAGGAGATCTATATATATACAGAGGAGAGGAGATATATATATATACACAGAGGAGAGGAGATCTATATATATATATATATATATACAGAGGAGAGGAGATCTATATATATATATATATATATATATATACAGAGGAGAGGAGATCTATATATATATATACAGAGGAGAGGAGATCTATATATATATATACAGAGGAGAGGAGATCTATATATATATACAGAGGAGAGGAGATCTATATATATATACAGAGGAGAGGAGATCTATATATATATATATACAGAGGAGAGGAGATCTATATATATATATACAGAGGAGAGGAGATCTCTATATATATATATATATATATATATATATATATATATACAGAGGAGAGGAGATCTATATATATATATATATACAGAGGAGAGGAGATCTATATATATATATACAGAGGAGAGGAGATCTATATATATATATATACAGAGGAGAGGAGATCTATATATATATATGTATATACACAGAGGAGAGGAGATCTATATATATATATATATATATACACAGAGGAGAGGAGATCTATATATATATATATACAGAGGAGAGGAGATCTATATATATACACAGAGGAGAGGAGATCTATATATATATACACAGAGGAGAGGAGATCTATATATATATATACAGAGGAGAGGAGATCTATATATATATATATATATATATATATATACAGAGGAGAGGAGATCTATATATATATATATATATATACAGAGGAGAGGAGATCTATATATATACATATATACAGAGGAGAGGAGATCTATATATATATATACAGAGGAGAGGAGATCTATATATATATATATATACAGAGGAGAGGAGATCTATCTATCTATATATATATACAGAGGAGAGGAGATCTATATATATATATATATACAGAGGAGAGGAGATCTATATATATATATATATATATATATACAGAGGAGAGGAGATCTATATATATATATATATATATACAGAGGAGAGGAGATCTATATATATACATATATACAGAGGAGAGGAGATCTATATATATATATACAGAGGAGAGGAGATCTACATATATATATATACACAGAGGAGAGGAGATCTATATATATATATATATACAGAGGAGAGGAGATCTATATATATATATATATACAGAGGAGAGGAGATCTATATATATATATATATACAGAGGAGAGGAGATCTATATATATACAGAGGGAATAAACCTGTGTTACTGCAATCCTTTCCTGTGAGAAATACTTCATTATATAGAGACATGTCAGGGGGGACACTATATACGGCCATGACTGTGTGTATATATATAGAAACATGTCAGGGGGGACAATATATACGGCCATGACTGTGTGTATATATAGAGACATTTCAGGGGGGACACTATATACCACCATGACTTTACCAAACATCAACGGGATTTTTTAGATACGGGCACCAGGAGGAAGAAAACCAAAAACAGGACAAACAGAAAACAATGTAGGAGCTCAGGACGCAAACATAAACTCAAGAAACACACAAAAGCGAACCGAACGGAATTAACTCATTCATTACAAGGGGAATTTTCAGTAATTCATTTTTCAGCGTCTATTTTGAGTTCTGAACTAATACAAGTCCTGGCAATGGGGATTTGGTACCTACACAGAGGGCAGATCTGTATCAAACGATCGGGGACGTCTACGAGTTCATCAGATTGATCACAGTGAAAAAACATTTTTCTGCCATAGATATTTCTGACCGAGACCCTGAGGATTTTATAAACTATCCCCCAACAGAAAACATCCCCAATGATGCATTCATCATCCCTTTAGATACTTTCTCTATTCCCAATTCTTCATTTTATCCCATTAATTCTAGATGTGACTCCATGGAACAATTCCAAACAAGGGTAGAACAGGACTTGGAAGAGTCTCTCAATAATAAGGCATCCATAACGCATAATGTGAATGGGGCCCGGCGCCAGGCGTTACAAGACTTGTCCAACAACAAAAACATCACCATGAGACAAGCGGACAAAGGGGGTCGGTGGGAATATTAGACCGTAAACTCTATCAATAGTTAATCATGCAACAACTTGATGATATAACAAACTATAAACCCCATCGAGCAGGTCGCAAATAAACTGGACAAACTTTAACAGGACGGAGTCACATTGGGAAAGATCAGTCAAGAACAAAAAGAATATATGGAAAAAGAAAAAAAGTGCGGAACAACTCACCCAGTGATTCGGAGATAGGGAGGTACGTTACATCACAGTCAGGCGATGATGAAGCGGGGAGGCGGTAGATGGAATGGGGGGAATCAGGTGTCGGGCCACAGCCGTATTGCACCGTTTGGTGCTTCATCAGGCCCCTGCAAGTCCCAAACAGTGTGATATGGCTGTGGCTCTACGACTGATATCCCTCCCCAATCCATTTACCAAACAATGCGATACGGCTGTGGCCCGACGCCTGATTCCGCCCATTCCAACTACCAAACGGTGTGATATGGCTGTGGCCCGACACCTGATTCCAACCGTTCCATCTACCAAACAGTGGATACGGCTGTGGCCCGACACCTGATTCCCCCCGTTCCATCTGCCAAACGGTGCGATACGATTGTGGCTTGATGCCTGATTCACCCCCGTTCCATCTACCAAACAATGGATACGGCTGTGGCCCAACGCCAGATTCCCCCCGTTCCATCTGCCAAACGGTGCGATACGGCTGTGGCCCGATGCCTGATTCCCCCCCGTTCCATCTACCAAACTGTGCGATACGGCTGTGGCCCGACGCCTGATTCCCCCCGTTCCATCTACCAAACAATGCGATACGGCTGTGGCCCGACGCCTGATTCCCCCCGTTCCATCTACCAAACAATGCGATACGGCTGTGGCCCGATGCCTGATTCCCCCCGTTCCATCTACCAAACAATGCGATACAGCTGTGGCCCGACACCTGATTCCCCCCCGTTCCATCTACCAAACGGTGCGATACGGCTGTGGCCCGACGCCTGATTCCCGCCCCCGTTCCATCTACCAAACAGTGCGATATGGCTGTGACCCGACGCCTGATTCCATCTACCAAACAGTGCGATACGGCTGTGGCTCGATGCCTGATTCCATCTACCAAACAGTGCGATACGGCTGTCGCTCGACGCCTGATTCCATCTACCAAACAGTGCGATACGGCTGTGGCCCGGCGCCTGATTCCCCCCGTTCCATCTGTCAAACAGTGCGATACGGCTGTAGCCCGATGCCTGATTCCCCCCGTTCCATGTACCAAACAATGCGATATGGCTGTGACCCGACGCCTGATTCCATCTACCAAACAGTGCGATATGGCTGTGGCCCGACGCCTGATTCCATCTACCAAACAGTGCGATATGGCTGTGGCCCGACGCCTGATTCCATCTACCAAACAGTGCGATATGGCTGTGGCCCGACGCCTGATTCAACCCGTTCCATGTACCAAACAATGCGATACAGCTGTGGCCAGACGCCTGATTCCCCCCCTTCCATCTGTCAAACTGTGCGATACGGCTGTGGCCCGACGCCTTATTCCCCCCGTTCCATCTACCAAACAATGCGATACGGCTGTGGCCCGATGCCTGATTTCCCCCCCGTTCCATCTACCAAACAATGCGATATGGCTGTAGCCCGATGCCTGATTCCCCCCGTTCCATCTACCAAACTGTGCGACACAGCTGTGACCCGATGCCTGATTCCATCTACCAAACAGTGCGATACGGCTGTGGCTCGATGCCTGATTCCATCTACCAAACAGTGCGATACGGCTGTAGCCCGATGCCTGATTCCCCCCGTTCCATGTACCAAACAATGCGATATGGCTGTGGCCCGACGCCTGATTCCATCTACCAAACAGTGCGATATGGCTGTGGCCCGACGCCTGATTCAACCCGTTCCATGTACCAAACAATGCGATACAGCTGTGGCCCGACGCCTGATTCCCCCCCTTCCATCTGTCAAACTGTGCGATACGGCTGTGGCCCGACGCCTTATTCCCCCCGTTCCATCTACCAAACAATGCGATACGGCTGTGGCCCGATGCCTGATTTCCCCCTCGTTCCATCTACCAAACGGTGCGATATGGCTGTAGCCCGATGCCTGATTCCCCCCGTTCCATCTACCAAACTGTGCGACACAGCTGTGACCCGATGCCTGATTCCATCTACCAAACAGTGCGATACGGCTGTGGCCCGACGCCTGATTCCCCCCGCTCCATCTGTCAAACGGTGCGATACGGCTGTAGCCCGATGCCTGATTCTCCCCGTTCCATGTACCAAACAATGCGATACGGCTGTAGCCCGATGCCTGATTCTCCCCGTTCCATGTACCAAACAATGCGATACGGCTGTGGCCTGACGCCTGATTCCATCTACCAAACAGTGCGATATCGCTGTGGCCCGACGCCTGATTCCCCCCCGTTCCATGTACCAAACAGTGCGATATGGCTGTGACCCGATGCCTGATTCCCCCCGTTCCATCTACCAAACAGTGCGATATGGCTGTGACCCGACGCCTGATTCCATCTACCAAACAGTGCGATACGGCTGTCGCTCGACTCCTGATTCCCCCCATTCCATCTACCAAACGGTGCGATACGGCTGTGGCCCGACGCCTGATTCCCCCCATTCCATCTACCAAACGGTGCGATACGGCTGTGGCCCGACGCCTGATTCACCCCGTTCCATCTGTCAAACGGTGCGATACGGCTGTAGCCCGATGCCTGATTCCCCCCGTTCCATCTACCAAACAGTGCGATATTGCTGTGACCCGACGCCTGATTCCCCCCGTTCCATCTACCAAACAGTGCGATACGGCTGTGGCCCGATGCCTGATTCCCCCCGTTCCATCTACCAAACAGTGCGATATGGCTGTGACCCGACGCCTGATTCCATCTACCAAACAGTGCGATACGGCTGTGGCCCGACGCCTGATTCCCCCCGTTCCATCTACCAAACAGTGCAATATGGCTGTGACCCGACGCCTGATTCCATCTACCAAACGGTGCGATACGGCTGTGGCCCGACGCCTGATTCCCCCCATTCCATCTACCAAACGGTGCGATACGGCTGTGGCCCGACGCCTGATTCCCCCCCATTCCATTTAAAGCCTCCACGTGATGTGACGTATCTCCCCATCTTCGAATCACTGGGTGAGTTGCTCCGCACCTTTTCTTTTGTGTTTCCATTATGCATATGTATATTCTAGTGTGCAGCACCACCCATAGGAGAGCATAGACTGCTACACCAGCCACAACATTGGAGGAATAGATTAAAAGGTTTACGTGACAGTGCCGGATCTCTTTTTCTATTGTGACAGCTAAAAGAATATATGTTACTGAATCACCAAAATGTGCAATTTTTCGTGGTTTTCCAAAAACCCACAAAATCATCTTCCCTCCCCCTCTCCGCCCTGTAGTGGTGGGTATCGACTCAGTCTAGGAAAAAGTTGGTGCCTGGAACACAACACCATCAGCTTCTTGGATGACACCCTAATTGGAGATTTCAATAGAAATGTCATTACCACGAACATGTACCGAAAGCCAACACCGGGAAACATCATCCTTCATGCCAAAAGTTGTCACCCACCTCGTACAGTGAGAAATCTGCCTATAGGGGAATATGTGAGGGCAAAAAGAGCATCCTCAACCCCGTAAATTTATGAATCCACTTTATGATATTAATAAACGTTTACAATTGCGCGGATACCAACCAACCATACTTAGAGCTAAAGCTATTACGGATGGAAAGACTTTCTCGACACCGTACTGTGGTTGGCACCCGGCAGTTTGTGAGCTGGCAGCGCGGCGTGTAGCTCAGAGAGGTGGGTGCCAAATGCAAGATTGTGGGTGTCCCCAGCAGCGGGACTCCCGCGCTCAGACATCTTATCCCCTATCTTTCGGATAGGGGATAAGACGCCTTAGGGACGGAGTACCCCTTTAAATAGGGAGGGGGGATAAGCCGCTGCCAGATTTCTCTAGAAGCAGGTTATCGTCCAGGTGAAATCCGACATGTCTGATCCACCTCTCTCCCGACCTCATCTATCGAGAGGCCTCCAAACACATTAGACAGTCAGTCAGTCCTGTTGAAGACGGCAGGTTCAGGCCCCTTTTCTCTGGTGTATGGGGGTCTTTAGCTTATCCTATGTAATAGACAGTATCAGTAAATCTGCCCCATTCTTCTTGATCTCTGGTCACCTGGATGGACCCGGTTGGTTACACTTTGGTACCATATGCCTCCGGATTATACGCCATATTGAGAGGTGGTCAGCGCCATGTTTGTAGTCCCCTTCATTATAGGGATAGTCATCATTAGGAGACGATCCACCATATTGTAATGTTCTGTAATAACCATGTTCCTTCTTTTATCCTGTCTTGCTCGGTTCCAGGAGCGGCCAAGATGATGCTCAGTCCAGAGCAGCTGGATTCAGATCAACCATCGGTGCAGTCAGAATCGGACTCTGCGGTCAGCGAGGTGAAGGGGGGCAGCGTGTCCGACACGGAAGGAGGAGGTCGTAGGATTCCGTGTCTCCCGCCACAATTAAGCCGCGAAGAGAAGAGGAGAAGACGACGAGCCACGGCAAAGTACCGCTCGGCACACGCTACCAGAGAGCGCATCCGCGTGGAAGCCTTCAACGTGGCATTCGCGGAGCTCCGCCAACTCCTGCCGACCCTCCCGCCGGACAAGAAACTGTCGAAGATTGAGATCCTGCGGCTGGCGATCTGCTACATCTCCTACCTCAACCACGTGCTGGACGTCTAGAGCTGCGGGATGGACATTGTGAGGCAGAGAATGCGGCAGGAGGACAATGTGCTGGTCAGCCTTGTGCCGGCGGTCAGCACCATGGTGAGCAGCGGATGCCGATGTTAACCCCTCGTGCTCTGAGCTGGTGTCAGTGAGTAGCTGTAGACGACAGTACAGGCAATGTGCATTCATTCTATAATAACTAGATTATTGGACCAAAGGTGACAGTGTGTGTGGTAGAGACCTCGTGTGTGTTCTGTGTAGAGTTACGGCGCCCCATGGTGGCAGCTGGGTGTATTACATGACTATATTTTCTCCCTGTATACCTATTTTACAGGAAAGCACAAGCTTTCTGCCTTATTCCCTATGCTGGACAGGACCAATCAGCAGGTCCTGACCACACGACAGCCCACATCTACCTGTAGAAGCACAATATGTTATATGGGCCCATTATAAAGAGTAGAGGAGCCCCCCAGAGCCTGGCAGTAAATCGGAACTTATAGGCGTGACTACCCCCAATAACCTACTACTACTGCCCTAATGTCACACAAACAGGACACTGAGATAGATAAGATCCTCTGAAAGCTGGTGGTGACAGACAGATCCGCAAGATTATCCAGAAAAGGGTGGTCTGTTGGGAGGAGTGGGGTCTTATGGGTTAACTGCTGTCTCAAGTGTGATAGAGTAATGTGAGGGGCCCTCCAGTCATGAGGCACAATCCTCCATAAACAACCACTATGGTGATGTGAGGGCCCCTCCAGCCGCACACTGTGTAGTCATCCATCCGCCATAACATAAAACCACCAAGTCAAGTAAATAATATGGATTATCGGGTGGTGGTCTCAGGGGATACACATCACAGTTCTTTGGGGTCCAGGGATCACATCACAGGTCTATGGGCTCTAGGCTTTAGGAGTCACATCACAGGTCTATGGGCTCTAGGCTTTAGGAGTCACATCACAGGTCTGTGGGGTCCAGGGGTCACATCACAGGTCTGCGGGGTCCAGGGGTCACATCACAGGTTTGCGGGGTCCAGGGGTCACATCACAGGTCTGCGGGGTCCAGGCTTCAGGAGACACATCACAGTTCTTTGGGGTCCAGGGGTTACATCACAAGTCTATGGGGTCTGGGCTTCAGGGGACATAGCAGAAGGGGGTGTTGACCACACAATATTAGACTGTCCCAATGTTATGGCTGATGGTGAGCCGTGCTCTGTGTTCAGGGATTTGGTCATCGTTCCGCACACTTTGAGTTGTTTGCTGCTATTATTTTTCAGGGTTCTCAGTGACCTTACAGGCCGTCCACCCTGTCCCCTGATGTTCGGGTGCAGATACTCTGGGTCCTTATACTCTGCAGCATTAATAATAATGGGTGATGTTGTGACCCCCTCCATACGTCAAACACCCAGAATCCTTTGTGTCCCTTATCACCAGCGACTGGACTGATACATGATAAATAATATGATCCAAAGATTTGTGGGTTTCAGGGTTGGTTGAATTTCTACGTATGATGCAATATTTTGTAGTGAATTTGTTTCCCTGGTTTCTACCTGATGCCTTTTATTACCGACCTTCATGAAGAAGACAATAATGTCCTCAATAAACCTTTTCTGCATATAACACGTCTCCACTTGTCTTCATTGTGAACCTTCAGCTCAGTCAGTGATGGAAACCGGGAGTCCATGTCCTCTAATCCACATATTATCACCGGAGCTCGTGGAAAGAACACAACTCCTCCTATCATCCAAAAAACACCATTCACAGGGTGGAGTATGTTGGGCAAAGAGACATCATGTGTGGAGGCAGAGACTGGAAGACTGAGGGCAAGAAGAGACATCCCCTAGGAGACAAGAGACCCAAAAGATGGTATAAACGCCCAGAGATAACATATACTCCAAAAGATGGGACATAGCCCAAAAGAGAAGACAGCCCCACAAAATATAGGATGTACACTAAAACATGGGACATACCTCAAGAGATAGGACATACCTCAAGAGATAGGAAAAACACCAAAAGACGAGACAGACCCAAAGAGACACGTTAGACCAGAGAGAGAAGCCAGACCCCAAGAGCCGAAACATACCCCCAGAGATGTGGCATACCCCAAGAGGCAAGACAGACCCAAGGAAATAAGACAGAACCCAAGAGACGACACATATCTCAAGAGATAGGACATACTTCAAGAGAGACCTCAAAAAATGAGGCAGGCTCCAAGAGAGACTGACCACATGAGAGAAGACACTCCAGGAGACCAGACAAACTCCAGGCGATGAGACAAACTTCAAGAGACCAGGTTACTGACACTGTCCACATAGAAGACTTCTCAATAATCTATGAGCTCTGATCCCATATTGTTGAATGGATTAGTCAGTGGCTGAGGGACAACAGAGGGTTGCAGTCAATGGAGAACATTGAGAGCAAGTATTGTTACCAGTGGGGACCTCGGGGATCTGGTCCTCAGGGATCTGGACCTCCGCTGTAAGGACCTCAGGGGTCTGGTCCTCGGGGATCTGGACCTCGGAGATCTGGTCCTCAGGGATCTGGTCTTCAAGCATCTGGACCTCAGGCATCTGTACCTCGGGGATCTGGCCCTTTGGGATCTGGTCCTCAGGGAACTGGACCTCAGGGATCTGGTCTTCAGGGAACTGGACCTCAGGGATCTGGACCTCAGGGATCTGGTCCTCAGGGATCTGGACCTCAGGGATCTGGACCTCAGGGATCTGGACCTCAGGGATCTGGCCCTCGGGGATCTGGCCCTCGGGGATCTGGTCTTCAGGCATCTGGACCTCAGGGATCTGGCCCTCAGGGATCTGGACCTCAGGGATCTGGACCTCAGGGATCTGGACCTCAGGGATCTGGTCTTCAGGGATCTGGACCTCAGGCATCTGTACCACGGGGATCTGGCCCTTTGGGAACGGGACCTCAGGGATCTGGTCTTCAGGGATCTGGTCCTCAGGGATCTGGACCTCAGGGATCTGGCCCTCAGGGATCTGGCCCTCAGGGATCTGGCCCTCAGGGATCTGGTCCTTCAGGGATCTGGCCCTTCAGGGATCTGGTCCTCAGGGATCTGGTCCTCAGGGATCTGGTCCTCAGGGATCTGGACCTCAGGGATCTGGACCTCAGGGATCTGGTCCTAAAGGATCTGGTCCTCAGGGATCTGTACTGGGACCAATATTGTTTAATATCTTCCTTAGTGATATTACAGAAGGTCTCGATGGTTTTGGTCTTTTTGCTGATGACACAAAGATATGTAACAGGGTTGATGTTCCTGGAGGGATCCGCCAAATAGGAAAGGATTCAGGTAAAATAAAGGAATAATCAGAACTCTGGACACTGACATCTAATGTGGATAAGAGCAGATAACGCACCTGGAGGTAATAACCCTCGAGCAGAATATAGAACATGTGACACAGTCCTGACCTCAGTATATAGATCATGTGACACGGTCCTGACCTCAGTATATAGAACATGTGACACAGTCCTGACCTCAGTATATAGAACATGTGACACAGTCCTGACCTCAGTATATAGAACATGTGACACAGTCCTGACCTCAGTATATAGATCATGTGACACGGTCCTGACCTCAGTATATAGAACATGTGACACAGTCCTGACCTCAGTATATAGAACATGTGACACAGTCCTGACCTCAGTATATAGATCATGTGACACGGTCCTGACCTCAGTATATAGAACATGTGACACAGTCCTGACCTCAGTATATAGATCATGTGACACAGTCCTGACCTCAGTATATAGATCATGTGACACAGTCCTGACCTCAGTATCTGAGGAGAGGGATTTAGGAGGAATTTTTTCAGAAGACTTAAAGGTAGGAAGACAATGTAATAGAGCAGCAGGAAACGCTAGCAGAATGCTTGGATGTATAGGGAGAGGTATAAGCAGTAGAGAGAGAAGTGCTCATGGGTGTATAGGGAGAGGTATAAGCAGTAGAGAGAAAGAAGAGCTTTTGGATGTATAGGGAGAGGTATAAGCAGTAGAAAGAGGGAAGTGCTCATGGGTATATAGGGAGAGGTATAAGCAGTAGAAAGAGGGTAGTGCTCATGGGTGTATAGGGAGAGGTATAAGCAGTAGAAAGAGGGAAGTGCTCTTGGATGTATAGGGAGAGGTATAAGCAGTAGAAAGAGGGAAGTGCTCATGGGTGTATAGGGAGAGGTATAAGCAGTAGAAAGAGGGAAATGCTCTTGGATGTATAGGGAGAGGTATAAGCAGTAGAAAGAGGGAAGTGCTCATGGGTGTATAGGGAGAGGTACCGTGTTTCCCCGAAAATGAGACCGGGTCTTATATTAATTTTAGTCTCAAAAAACACACTAGGGCTTATTTTCAGGGTAGGGCTTATATATTTACGTTATGTACATTGAACAACATGGCGGTTCCACGGTATTTAACGGTATTTACATCCCCCCCCCCATTATCATCATGTGATGGGCCCAGCTCATTAGCAGTAGAGGGAGGTGCTCATAAGTGTATAGGGAGAGGTATTAGCAGTAGAGGGAAGTGCTCATAGGTGTATAGGGAGAGGTATTAGCAGTAGAGGGAAGTGCTCATATGTGTATAGGGAGAGGTATTAGCAGTAGAGGGAAGTGCTCATGGGTGTGTAGGGAGAGGTATTAGCAGTAGAGGGAAGTGCTCATAGGTGTATAGGGAGAGGTATTAGCAGTAGAGGGAAGTGCTCATAGGTGTATAGGGAGAGGTATTAGCAGTAGAGGGAAGTGCTCATATGTGTATAGGGAGAGGTATTAGCAGTAGAGGGAAGTGCTCATAGGTATATAATATTGCAAATGCCAGAATAGAAGAACGGAGCACTCACCCAGGATTTTGCAGTTAAAACGTCTTTTCTTTATTCAAGCGTCCATCAGGTACAGGAGCGATACGGGAGAGCGGACAGGTGCTGTGGTGTGGGGGGTAGGGCATCGGACCGTATTTGCGCAAAAGTGCGCTTCCTCAGGCCCCTGACGTACTTCCGAGTGTGAAGTGCTTATATCACCTGATGCCCGTTACCATAGTGACAAACAAACAAAAAGACGGACAACATAGATAACAGGAGAACATGATAAAAACAATTCGCAGTTCATGTAAGGGTTAATAATTATATTGGAGGGTTAAAGGTAACAGTAGGTCAGGTTGTTATAATACTATTTCACTTCTGTCATTCAAACCAATAGCGCTTGTGGCGTTCAGTTTGGCTATCCAACGAGCTTCTTTAATTAGAAGCGGACGCTGCCTGGCCCCTCCTCTTTTGGGCTGATTAACCCTTTCCAAGGCAGCAAACCATAAAGCTTGAGCCTCGTTATTGTGAACAAGTCTTACATGGTCTATTCACCTGGTTGCTCCAATACCTGTCGTTATTGACCTGACATGTTCACGGACGATACAATGGGCGCATGGTCTTCCCTATGTCTAACTGACCGCAGGTACAGTATAGAGTTAAACAACATAATTACATTTACATCTCCAAAATTGTTTCATTCTAACGTGTTCCCCTCCAGCGGGACTTCTTTAGCTCTGGAATTTAATAACCAACAGGAACAATTCCCCATGGGATTCCCTCTGGGCCTGGATACTCATAGACAATCTTTCTTTTCTTACTGTTTTTTATTTAACGCTCTTCTTAGATGATCATGAATTGTTCTATTCTTTTTGTAGGTAATAATGGGTTTACATTTAACCGTCTCTCTTATATCCTCACCCTGCTGGAGTATATACCAGTTACAGTATATAGCTTCCTTCACTGCCTTATTCATTGCTGTGTTGTTCAATGCAAAGACAAAGCGATCATTCATTTGTACCTTGTGCTTTTTACATTTATTTTTCAGTAAATCTGAACGTCTGCTTTTTGTTTGGCCTTTTCCAACACCCATCTAGGGTATCCTCTCTCCGTTAGCCTGTCGGAGGTCATCCACCTGTCTCAGGTAAGTTTGCTCATCATTATTTATACGCTTTAATCTAATGACTTGGCTATAGGGTACGCTATCTTTTTGCTGGGTCGGGTGGGAGGAATTATAATGTAAAAATGAGTTTATAGCTATAGTCTTCCTATAACCTGAAGTGATGACCTCATTATCCTTTATTTCAATTCTTACATCAAGGAAGTCAAGTAAATTGTTGCCAAACTGTGAGGTGAAAACCATGTTCACATTATTAACGCGATTTAGGTGAGCAACAAATTCTTCAAAGTCTTGTTCACTGCCGCTCCATATAACAAATACATCGTCTACGAATCGTCAGATCGTTTTGATATATTTGGTGAAGGGATTACTTAATGAAAAAATATAATTTCTTTCGAAAATGGACAGGAAAATGTTAGCGAAACTGCATGATATGGGGGTCCCCATCGTAGTTCTGCTAATTTGCCTGTACCATTGTTCATCATACTGAAAAATATTATTAGATAGAATCAAACTTATAGCTTCAGCTACAAAATCAATGAATTCACTAGACTTATCAGTAGTAAAAATTCCCTTATGGCTTGGATGCCGGCATCCCAAGGTATACGAGTGAACAAACTTTCGACATCTATTGATGCCAGATTGTAATCAGTTTGTAATCAGATCACAAGTATCGCGCAGGAATGTGGGTATGGATTGCATAAGAGGAGAAACCAACCATTCGATGTAACTTGAGAGATATTACATAGGGGCCCCATATTCCCGCCACTATTGGGCGCCCCGGTGGTGGGTTTCTCCCCTTATGGATTTTGGGGAGGATATACCAACGTGGATTGATTGGATTACAAAAATATGTTTTTCTGTGGACTTACATAGCAAGGATCTTAGTTTTTCTATAGTCTTTACCATTGGATTGTATTTTCATTTCTCATATGTCCCTGTGTCTGACAGCTGTTTTAATGCCTTTTGTTCCAAACGACTTCCGCACCTCCTTTTTCTGCCTTGGAAACCATGATTTGATGGGATCCAGTCCAGTGCTCGTTTTTCTTTATTGGAGATATTATGTTTTGCTTTTGGATACAGGATAGCTTTAACATCTCTACACACTGCCTTTTGGAATAGATCAATATTTCCACCTGGGACAACCTGGGGGTTGAATCTAGAGGGGTTTCCCCCCCCCCCCTAAATTCATCACCATCATCATTTATGACTATAGCATCAAGGTCTTTCCCTGCTAATGACATTAATGTTGTAATGGTATCACAGTCCTCCTTGCTGCAGTCTTTAATAGGTCTAAATCCTAAGGGACCAATATTACACCTTTTTTCAACCTCTTTAGGTTGTGCATAATTTTTATTTGTTTTTTTACGCTAGTGAAAAATTTCTTTAGGTTAATTTTACGTATCCCTTTAAGGAAGTCCTCTTCAAAAATGTGGTATTCAAAGTCCTCCTTCAAACCAAAATTCAATCCTTTGTTAAGGACTGACATGCGAGCTTCATCTAATGGTGTATCAGTCAAGTTTACAATCAAGTTGGGTGGATTTAATGCTTCCATGTTACGTTTTTTTTCCTCTTGTGCCTTTGTCTTTGATCTTCCCCTCCGGCCGCCCCGTCTGATTTTACACCTAAAGGGTTTCCCTGGTGTTGGTTTAGGGATGGAGCTGTATTATTCTGCAGTCCTTCATCTGAAGCTGATGACTCCGACTCCGTTGTCAAATAATCGTTTTTTTAGGCTTTCTACTTGTTGCTGTTTTTTTTGGATTTCTTCTTTTGATGTTCCTATATTGGGTTTTTTGCTTATGCCAAGAGAAAATCTGATTATTGTCAAAGTCGTGCTTGTCTCTTAAAAACGTATCCCTTTTGGATTCCTTTATTGTCCCTTGTAGGGAAGTAAGCTTTTTTACAAGGTTCTGCATCACTTGGTTGTATTTAGTATCATTGTATCTAGTACGTTGTTCACACTTGGCTTTTCATAGTTCGGATGCGATTTTTTCATACTCTTGTGCTTTTCTCAATGACAAGACTTTGCAGGTTGAGAGAGTGTTGGACATGAAATTCATCCCATTTCTTAACAAAATCAATGTCATCCACAAACTGGGAGGGGTATTTATAAGACCGTAAACCTCTTGGAGTACGGAGATTGTCTGCATAAGCCTTTAAAGAGTTAATTGTCCAAAAAGTTCTCATCTCCCTTTCTGCAAGTGTATTAATTTAAAAAAAGCTTAATTTCTAAAGCTTTGTTGCTGAGGACTTGCAGTTCATTCAGGGACTCACATGTCTAGCGAATTCATTGATTTTGTAGCCGAAGCTATGAGTTTGATTCTATCTAATAATATTTTTCAGTATGATGAACAATGGTACAGGCAAATTAGCGGAACTGCGATGGGGACCCCCATATCATGCAGTTTCGCTAACATTTTCCTGTCCATTTTTGAAAGAAATTATATTTTTTCATTAAGTAATCCCTTCACCAAATATATCAAAACAATCTGACGATTCGTAGACGATATATTTGTTATATGGAGCGACAGTGAACAAGACTTTGAAGAATTTGTTGCTCACCTAAATCGCGTTAATAATGTGAACATGGTTTTCACCTCACAGTTTGGCAACAATTTACTTGACTTCCTTGATGTAAGAATTGAAATAAAGGATAATGAGGTCATCACTTCAGGTTATAGGAAGACTATAGCTATAAACTCATTTTTACATTATAATTCCTCCCACCCGACCCAGCAAAAAGATAGCGTACCCTATAGCCAAGTCATTAGATTAAAGCGTATAAATAATGATGAGCAAACTTACCTGAGACAGGTGGATGACCTCCGACAGGCTAACGGAGAGAGGATACCCTAGATGGGTGTTGGAAAAGGCCAAACAAAAAGCAGACGTTCAGATTTACTGAAAAATAAATGTAAAAAGCACAAGGTACAAATGAATGATCGCTTTGTCTTTGCATTGAACAACACAGCAATGAATAAGGCAGTGAAGGAAGCTATATACTGTAACTGGTATATACTCCAGCAGGGTGAGGATATAAGAGAGACGGTTAAATGTAAACCCATTATTACCTACAAAAAGAATAGAACAATTCATGATCATCTAAGAAGAGCGTTAAATAAAAAACAGCAAGAAAAGAAAGATTGTCTATGAGTATCCAGGCCCAGAGGGAATCCCATGGGGAATTGTTCCTGTTGGTTATTAAATTCCAGAGCTAAAGAAGTCCCGCTGGAGGGGAACACGTTAGAATGAAACAATTTTGGAGATGTAAATGTAATTATGTTGTTTAACCCTATACTGTACCTGCGGTCAGTTAGACATAGGGAAGACCATGCGCCCATTGTATCGTCCGTGAACATGTCAGGTCAATAACGACAGGTATTGGAGCAACCAGGTGAATAGACCATGTAAGACTTGTTCACAATAACGAGGCTCAAGCTTTATGGTTTGCTGCCTTGGAAAGGGTTAATCAGCCCAAAAGAGGAGGGGCCAGGCAGCGTCCGCTTCTAATTAAAGAAGCTCGTTGGATAGCCAAACTGAACGCCACAAGCGCTATTGGTTTGAATGACAGAAGTGAAATAGTATTATAACAACCTGACCTACTGTTACCTTTAACCCTCCAATATAATTATTAATCCTCACATTGTTACGCCGAGCGCTCCGGGTCCCTGCTCCTCCCCGAAGCGCTCGCGGCGTTTCTCTCCCTGCAGCGCCCCGGTCAGACCCGCTGACAGGAAGCGCTGCACTGACATTGCGGGCGGGGATGCGATTCGCATAGCGGGACGCGCCCGCTCGCGAATCGCATCCCATGTCACTCACCTGTCCCGGTCCCCGGCTGTCATGCTCTGGCGCGCGCGGCTCCGCTCTCTAGGGCGCTCGCGCGCCAGCTCTCTGAGGTTTAAAGGGCCAGTGCACCAATGATTGGTGCCTGGCCCAATCACCCTGATTAGTTTCCACCTGTGCACTCCCTACTTATACCTCACTTCCCCTGCACTCCCTACTTATACCTCACTTTCCCTGCACTCCCTTGCCGGATCTTGTTGCCTTAGTGCCTTGTGAAAGCTATTACTGTATTACCCATACTGTGTTCCTGACCTCCTGCTATTCCACCTTTGACTACGAACCTTGCCGCCTGCCCTGACCTTCTGCTACGTCCGACCTTGCTCTTGCCTTATCCCTTGTACCGCGCCTATCTCAGCAGTCAGAGAGGTTGAGCCGTTGCCGGTGGATACGACCTGGTTGCTACTGCCGCTGCAAGACCATCCCGCTTTGCGGCGGGCTCTGGTGAAAACCAGTAGCAACTTAGAACCGGTCCACTGACACGGTCCACGCCAATCCCTCTCTGGCACAGAGGATCCGCCTCCAATCAGCCGAATCGTGACAGTAGATCCGGCCATGGATCCCGCTGATGTATCGCCAAGTATCGCTGATATATCCACGCTGGTCGCCCAACAATCCCAACAGATCGCCCAACAAGAACACCAGCTGTCGTACTTGACCACCATGACACAGCAGCTTCAGTCACAGCTACAGCAGCTGCAACAGCAACAACCATCTCCTCCGCCGTCTTTTGCACCTCCTCCGCAGCGAGCGGCCGCTCCTAACCTCTGCTTGTCCCTGCCGGACAAATTTGATGGGGACTCTAAACTCTGCCGTGGTTTTCTGTCACAATGTTCCCTACATATGGAGATGTTGTTGGACCAATTTCCTACAGAACGGTCGAAGGTGGCTTTCGTGGTTAGTCTCCTGTCTGGGAAGGCCTTGTCTTGGGCCACACCGCTCTGGGACTGCGATGACCCTGTCACCGCCTCTGTACACTCCTTCTTCTCTGAGGTTCGCAGTGTCTTCGAGGAACCAGCTCGAGCTTCTTCTGCCGAGACTGCCCTGCTGAACCTGGTCCAGGTTAATTCTTCAGTGGGCGAGTACGCCATCTGATTTCGTACTTTCGCTTCCGAATTATCTTGGAATAACGAGGCTCTCTGCGCGACCTTTAAAAAAGGCCTATCCAGTAACATCAAGGATGTGCTGACCGCACGAGAGATTCCTGCCCACCTGCAAGAACTTATCCATTTGGCCACCCGCATTGACATGCGTTTTTCTGAGAGACACCAGGAGCTCCGCCAGGAAAAAGACCTAGATCTCTGGGCACCTCCCTCACAGTATCCTTTGCAATCTACCCCTGTGCCTCCCGCCGAGGAGGCTATGCAAGTGGATCGGTCTCGCCTGACCCTTGAAGAGAGGAATCGCCGTAGGGATAAAAATCTATGTCTGTACTGCGCTAGTACCGAACATTTCTTGGTGGATTGCCCTATTCGTCCTCCACGTCTGGGAAACGCACGCACGCACCCAGCTCACGTCGGTGTGGCGTCTCTTGGTACGAAGTCTGCTTCTCCTCGTCTCACTGTGCCCGTGCGGATTTCTCCTTCTGCCAACTCATCCTTCTCAGCCGTGGCCTGCTTGGACTCTGGTTCTTCTGGAAATTTTATTCTGGCCTCTTTGCTTGATAGGTACTGCATTCCGGTGACCCGTCTCGTCAAGCCGCTTTACATTTCTTCGGTCAACGGAGTGAAGTTGCACTGCACTGTGTGTTACCGTACAGAGCCCTTGCTTATGAGCATTGGACCGCATCTCGAGAAAATTGAATTTTTCGTCCTTCCCAACTGCACCTCTGAAGTCCTCCTCGGTCTGCCATGGCTCCAGCATCATTCTCCCACCCTTGACCGGACCACCGGGGAGATCAAAAATTGGGGTCCTGCTTGCCGCAAGAAATGCCTCACATCTGCTCCCAGTCCCGTCTGTCGGGCCTCAGTGTCTCCTCCTGTGCCTGGTCTCCCCAAGGCCTATCTGGACTGTGCCGTGCCTCCTCATAGCCCCCGTCCTGGTGACACTCTGCCCCGTGCCAAGCCTCACCCTCTGCCCCCCCCTCCCCATTCCCACTTCTTCTGACCTGTCTGCCATTCATGAGTATACCCAGGACTTCACTGTCCCCAGAAGGAGACTCTACAATCGCTCCCAATGTCCTTGTCCCATGTGGAGCGACAGGGGAGACCTAAGGGGGGGGGGGGGGGTTCACCTCCCCGAAGCGCTCGCGGCGTTTCTCTCCCTGCAGCGCCCCGGTCCTGTGTCCTGCAGGGTGGATAGAGATAGGTATAAGGGTATCCTTCATATAAGATAGATATAGGTATAAGGCTATCCTTCATATAAGATAGATATAGGTATAAGGCTATCCTTCATATAAGATAGAGAAAGGTATAAGGCTATCCTTCATATAAGATAGATATAGGTATAAGGCT
>NW_026609587.1:7500-28768 GCF_029499605.1 Hyla sarda | reverse complement strand
AGGAGACGATAATGTGGAGGCCGCACTGCGGGAGGATATATACAGGAGGAGACGATAATGTGGAGGCCGCACTGCGGGAGGATATACGGGAGAGACGATAATGTGGAGGCCGCACTGCGGGAGGATATACAGAGGAGACGATAATGTGGAGGCCGCACTGCGGGAGGATATACGGGAGGAGACGATAATGTGGAGCCGCACTGCGGAGGATATACAGGAGGAGACGATAATGTGGAGGCCGCACTGTGGGAGGATATACGGGAGGAGACGATAATGTGGAGGCCGCACTGCGGGAGGATATACAGGAGGAGACGATAATGTGGAGGCCGCACTGCGGGAGGATATACAGGAGGAGACGATAATGTGGAGGCCGCACTGCGGGAGGATATATACACGAGGAGACGATAATGTGGAGGCCGCACTGCGGGAGGATATACGGGAGGAGACGATAATGTGGAGACCGCACTGCGGGAGGATATACAGGAGGAGACGATAATGTGGAGGCCGCACTGCGGGAGGATATACAGGAGGAGAGGATAATGTGGAGGCCGCACTGCGGGAGGATATACAGGAGGAGAGGATAATGTGGAGGCCGCACTGCGGGAGGATATACAGGAGGAGACGATAATGTGGAGACCGCACTGCGGGAGGATATACAGGAGGAGACGATAATGTGGAGACCGCACTGCGGGAGATATACAGGAGGAGAGGATAATGTGGAGGCCGCACTGCGGGAGGATATACAGGAGGAGACGATAATGTGGAGGCCGCACTGCGGGAGGATATACAGGAGGAGACGATAATGTGGAGGCCGCACTGCGGGAGGAGAGGATAATGTGGAGGCCGCACTACAGGAGGAGACGATAATGTGGAGGCCGCACTGCGGGAGGATATACAGGAGGAGATTATAATGTGGAGGCCGCACTGCGGGAGGATATACAGGAGGAGACGATAATGTGGAGGCCGCACTGCGGGAGGATATACAGGAGGAGACGATAATGTGGAGGCCGCACTGCGGGAGGATATATACAGGAGGAGACGATAATGTGGAGGCCGCACTGCGGGAGGATATACGGGAGGAGACGATAATGTGGAGGCCGCACTGCGGGAGGATATACAGAGGAGACGATAATGTGGAGGCCGCACTGCGGGAGATATACGGGAGGAGACGATAATGTGGAGGCCGCACTGCGGGAGGATATACAGGAGGAGACGATAATGTGGAGGCCGCACTGCGGGAGGATATACAGGAGGAGACAATAATGTGGAGGCCGCACTGCGGGAGGATATACGGAGGAGACAATAATGTGGAGGCCGCACTGCGGGAGGATATACTGGGGAGACGATAATGTGGAGGCCGCACTGCGGGAGGATATATACAGGAGGAGACGATAATGTGGAGACCGCACTGCGGGAGGATATACAGGAGGAGAGGATAATGTGGAGGCCGCACTGCGGGAGGATATACAGGAGGAGACGATAATGTGGAGGCCGCACTGCGGGAGGATATACAGGAGGAGACGATAATGTGGAGGCCGCACTGCGGGAGGAGAGGATAATGTGGAGGCCGCACTACAGGAGGAGACGATAATGTGGAGGCCGCACTGCGGGAGGATATACAGGAGGAGACGATAATGTGGAGGCCGCACTGCGGGAGGATATACAGGAGGAGACGATAATGTGGAGGCCGCACTGCGGGAGGATATATACAGGAGGAGACGATAATGTGGAGGCCGCACTGCGGGAGGATATACAGGAGGAGACGATAATGTGGAGGCCGCACTGCGGGAGGATTTACGGGAGGAGACGATAATGTGGAGGCCGCACTGCGGGAGGATATACAGAGGAGACGATAATGTGGAGGCCGCACTGCGGGAGGATATACGGGAGGAGACGATAATGTGGAGGCCGCACTGCGGGAGGATATACAGGAGGAGACGATAATGTGGAGGCCGCACTGTGGGAGGATATACGGGAGGAGACGATAATGTGGAGGCCGCACTGCGGGAGGATATACAGGAGGAGACGATAATGTGGAGGCCGCACTGCGGGAGGATATACAGGAGGAGACGATAATGTGGAGGCCGCACTGCGGGAGGATATATACACGAGGAGACGATAATGTGGAGGCCGCACTGCGGGAGGATATACGGGAGGAGACGATAATGTGGAGACCGCACTGCGGGAGGATATACAGGAGGAGACGATAATGTGGAGGCCGCACTGCGGGAGGATATACAGGAGGAGAGGATAATGTGGAGGCCGCACTGCGGGAGGATATACAGGAGGAGAGGATAATGTGGAGCCGCACTGCGGGAGGATATACAGGAGGAGATAATGTGGAGACCGCACTGCGGGAGGATATACAGGAGGAGACGATAATGTGGAGACCGCACTGCGGGAGGATATACAGGAGGAGAGGATAATGTGGAGGCCGCACTGCGGGAGGATATACAGGAGGAGACGATAATGTGGAGGCCGCACTGCGGGAGGATATACAGGAGGAGACGATAATGTGGAGGCCGCACTGCGGGAGGAGAGGATAATGTGGAGGCCGCACTACAGGAGGAGACGATAATGTGGAGGCCGCACTGCGGGAGGATATACAGGAGGAGATTATAATGTGGAGGCCGCACTGCGGGAGGATATACAGGAGGAGACGATAATGTGGAGGCCGCACTGCGGGAGGATATACAGGAGGAGACGATAATGTGGAGGCCGCACTGCGGGAGGATATATACAGGAGGAGACGATAATGTGGAGGCCGCACTGCGGGAGGATATACGGGAGGAGACGATAATGTGGAGGCCGCACTGCGGGAGGATATACAGAGGAGACGATAATGTGGAGGCCGCACTGCGGGAGGATATACGGGAGGAGACGATAATGTGGAGGCCGCACTGCGGGAGGATATACAGGAGGAGACGATAATGTGGAGGCCGCACTGCGGGAGGATATACAGGAGGAGACAATAATGTGGAGGCCGCACTGCGGGAGGATATACGGGAGGAGACAATAATGTGGAGGCCGCACTGCGGGAGGATATACTGGGGGAGACGATAATGTGGAGGCCGCACTGCGGGAGGATATACGGGAGGAGACGATAATGTGGAGGCCGCACTGTGGGAGGATATACGGGAGGAGACGATAATGTGGAGGCCGCACTGTGGGAGGATATACGGGAGGAGACGATAATGTGGAGACCGCACTGCGGGAGGATATACAGGAGGAGACAATAATGTGGAGGCCGCACTGCGGGAGGATATACAGGAGGAGACGATAATGTGGAGGCCGCACTGCGGGAGGATATACAGGAGGAGACGATAATGTGGAGGCCGCACTGCGGGAGGATATACGGGAGGAGAGGATAATGTGGAGGCCGCACTGCGGGAGGATATACGGGAGGAGACGATAATGTGGAGGCCGCACTGCGGGAGGATATACAGGAGGAGACGATAATGTGGAGGCCGCACTGCGGGAGGATATACAGGAGGAGACGATAATGTGGAGGCCGCACTGCGGGAGGATATACGGGAGGAGAGGATAATGTGGAGGCCGCACTGCGGGAGGATATACGGGAGGAGAGGATAATGTGGAGGCCGCACTGCGGGAGGATATACGGGAGGAGACGATAATGTGGAGGCCGCACTGCGGGAGGATATACAGGAGGAGACGATAATATGGAGGCCGCACTGCGGGAGGATATACAGGAGGAGACGATAATGTGGAGGCCGCACTGCGGGAGGATATACGGGAGGAGAGGATAATGTGGAGGCCGCACTGCGGGAGGATATACGGGAGGAGACGATAATGTGGAGGCCGCACTGCGGGAGGATATACGGGAGGAGACGATAATGTGGGGGCCGCACTGCGGGAGGATATACAGGAGGAGACGATAATGTGGAGGCCGCACTGCGGGAGGATATACGGGAGGAGACGATAATGTGGAGGCCGCACTGCGGGAGGATATACAGGAGGAGACGATAATGTGGAGGCCGCACTACAGGAGGATATACGGGAGGAGACGATAATGTGGAGGGCGCACTGCGGGAGGATATACAGGAGGAGACGATAATGTGGAGGCCGCACTGCGGGAGGATATACAGGAGGAGACGATAATGTGGAGGCCGCACTGCGGGAGGATATACGGGAGGAGAGGATAATGTGGAGGCCGCACTGCGGGAGGATATACGGGAGGAGAGGATAATGTGGAGGCCGCACTGCGGGAGGATATACGGGAGGAGAGGATAATGTGGAGGCCGCACTGCGGGAGGATATACGGGAGGAGAGGATAATGTGGAGGCCGCACTGCGGGAGGATATACGGGAGGAGACGATAATGTGGAGGCCGCACTGCGGGAGGATATACAGGAGGAGACGATAATATGGAGGCCGCACTGCGGGAGGATATACAGGAGGAGACGATAATGTGGAGGCCGCACTGCGGGAGGATATACAGGAGGAGAGGATAATGTGGAGGCCGCACTGCGGGAGGATATACAGGAGGAGACGATAATGTGGAGGCCGCACTGCGGGAGGGATATACAGGAGGAGACGATAATGTGGAGGCCGCACTGCGGAGGATATACGGGAGGAGACAATAATGTGGAGGCCGCACTGCGGGAGGATATACTGGGGGAGACGATAATGTGGAGGCCGCACTGCGGGAGGATATACAGGAGGAGACGATAATGTGGAGGCCGCACTGCGGGAGGATATACAGAGGAGAGGATAATGTGAAGGCCGCACTGCGGGAGGATATACAGGAGGAGACGATAATGTGGAGGCCGCACTGCGGGAGGATATACAGGAGGAGAGGATAATGTGGAGGCCACACTGCGGGAGGATATACAGGAGGAGACGATAATGTGGGGGCCGCACTGCGGGAGGATATACAAGAGGAGACGATAATGTGGAGGCCGCACTGCGGGAGGATATACGGGAGGAGACGATAATGTGGAGGCCGCACTGCGGGAGGATATACGGGAGGAGACGATAATGTGGAGGCCGAACTGCGGGAGGATATACCGGAGGAGAGGATAATGTGGAGGCCGCACTGGGGGAGGATATACGGGAGGAGAGGATAATGTGGAGGCCGCACTGCGGGAGGATATACGGGAGGAGACGATAATGTGGAGGCCGCACTGCGGGAGGATATACAGGAGGAGACGATAATGTGGAGGCCGCACTGCGGGAGGATATACGGGAGGAGACGATAATGTGGAGGCCGCACTGCGGGAGGATATACAGGAGGAGACGATAATGTGGGGGCCGCACTGCGGGAGGATATACAAGAGGAGACGATAATGTGGAGGCCGCACTGCGGGAGGATATACGGGAGGAGACGATAATGTGGAGGCCGCACTGCGGGAGGATATACGGGAGGAGACGATAATGTGGAGGCCGAACTGCGGGAGGATATACCGGAGGAGAGGATAATGTGGAGGCCGCACTGGGGGAGGATATACGGGAGGAGAGGATAATGTGGAGGCCGCACTGCGGGAGGATATACGGGAGGAGACGATAATGTGGAGGCCGCACTGCGGGAGGATATACAGGAGGAGACGATAATGTGGAGGCCGCACTGCGGGAGGATATACGGGAGGAGACGATAATGTGGAGGCCGCACTGCGGGAGGATATACAGGAGGAGACGATAATGTGGAGGCCGCACTGCGGGAGGATATACAGGAGGAGACCATAATGTGGAGGCCGCACTGCGGGAGGATATACCGGAGGAGACGATAATGTGGAGGCCGCACTGTGGGAGGATATACGGGAGGAGACGATAATGTGGAGGCCGCACTGTGGGAGGATATACGGGAGGAGACGATAATGTGGAGGCCGCACTGCGGGAGGATATACCGGAGGAGACGATAATGTGGAGGCCGCACTGCGGGAGGATATACGGGAGGAGACGATAATGTGGAGGCCGCACTGCGGGAGGATATACAGGAGGAGACGATAATGTGGAGGCCGCACTGCGGGAGGAGACGATAATGTGGAGGCCGCACTGCGGGAGGATATACAGGAGGAGACGATAATATGGAGGCCGCACTGCGGGAGGATATACAGGAGGAGAGGATAATGTGGAGGCCGCACTGCGGGAGGATATACAGGAGGAGAGGATAATGTGGAGGCCGCACTGCGGGAGGATATACAGGAGGAGAGGATAATGTGGAGGCCGCACTGCGGGAGGATATACGGGAGGAGACGATAATGTGGAGGCCGCACTGCGGGAGGATATACGGGAGGAGACGATAATGTGGAGGCCGCACTGCGGGAGGATATACAGGAGGAGACGATAATGTGGAGGCCGCACTGCGGGAGGATATACAGGAGGAGACGATAATGTGGAGGCCGCACTGCGGGAGGATATACGGGAGGAGACGATAATGTGGAGGCCGCACTGCGGGAGGATATACAGGAGGAGACGATAATGTGGAGGCCGCACTGCGGGAGGATATACAGGAGGAGACGATAATGTGGAGGCCGCACTGCGGGAGGATATACGGGAGGAGACGATAATGTGGAGGCCGCACTGCGGGAGGATATACGGGAGGAGACGATAATGTGGAGGCCGCACTGCGGGAGGATATACGGGAGGAGACGATAATGTGGAGGCCGCACTGCGGGAGGATATACGGGAGGAGACGATAATGTGGAGGCCGCACTGCGGGAGGATATACAGGAGGAGACGATAATGTGGAGGCCGCACTGCGGGAGGAGACGATAATGTGGAGGCCGCACTGCGGGAGGATATACGGGAGGAGACGATAATGTGGAGGCCGCACTGCGGGAGGATATACAGGAGGAGACGATAATGTGGAGGCCGCACTGCGGGAGGATATACGGGAGGAGACGATAATGTGGAGGCCGCACTGCGGGAGGATATACTGGAGGAGACGATAATGTGGAGGCCGCACTGCGGGAGGATATACAGGAGGAGACGATAATGTGGAGGCCGCACTGCGGGAGGATATACAGGAGGAGACGATAATGTGGGGGCCGCACTGCGGGAGGATATACAGGAGGAGACGATAATGTGGAGGCCGCACTGCGGGAGGATATACAGGAGGAGACGATAATGTGGAGGCCGCACTGCGGGAGGATATACAGGAGGAGACGATAATGTGGAGGCCGCACTGCGGGAGGATATACAGGAGGAGCCGATAATGTGGAGGCCGCACTGCCGGAGGATATACAGGAGGAGAGGATAATGTGGAGGCCGCACTGCGGGAGGATATACAGGAGGAGACGATAATGTGGAGACCGCACTGCGGGAGGATATACAGGAGGAGACGATAATGTGGAGACCGCACTGCGGGAGGATATACGGGAGGAGACGATAATGTGGAGGCCGCACTGCGGGAGGATATACGGGAGGAGAGGATAATGTGGAGGCCGCACTACAGGAGGAGACGATAATGTGGAGGCCGCACTGCGGGAGGATATACAGGAGGAGATTATAATGTGGAGGCCGCACTGCGTGAGGATATACAGGAGGAGACGATAATGTGGAGGCCGCACTGCGGGAGGATATACAGGAGGAGACGATAATGTGGAGGCCGCACTGCGGGAGGATATATACAGGAGGAGACGATAATGTGGAGACCGCACTGCGGGAGGATATACAGGAGGAGAGGATAATGTGGAGGCCGCACTGCGGGAGGATATACAGGAGGAGACGATAATGTGGAGGCCGCACTGCGGGAGGATATACAGGAGGAGACGATAATGTGGAGGCCGCACTGCGGGAGGAGAGGATAATGTGGAGGCCGCACTACAGGAGGAGACGATAATGTGGAGGCCGCACTGCGGGAGGATATACAGGAGGAGATTATAATGTGGAGGCCGCACTGCGGGAGGATATACAGGAGGAGACGATAATGTGGAGGCCGCACTGCGGGAGGATATACAGGAGGAGACGATAATGTGGAGGCCGCACTGCGGGAGGATATATACAGGAGGAGACGATAATGTGGAGGCCGCACTGCGGGAGGATATACGGGAGGAGACGATAATGTGGAGGCCGCACTGCGGGAGGATATACAGAGGAGACGATAATGTGGAGGCCGCACTGCGGGAGGATATACGGGAGGAGACGATAATGTGGAGGCCGCACTGCGGGAGGATATACAGGAGGAGACGATAATGTGGAGGCCGCACTGTGGGAGGATATACGGGAGGAGACGATAATGTGGAGGCCGCACTGCGGGAGGATATACAGGAGGAGACGATAATGTGGAGGCCGCACTGCGGGAGGATATACAGGAGGAGACGATAATGTGGAGGCCGCACTGCGGGAGGATATATACACGAGGAGACGATAATGTGGAGGCCGCACTGCGGGAGGATATACGGGAGGAGACGATAATGTGGAGACCGCACTGCGGGAGGATATACAGGAGGAGACGATAATGTGGAGGCCGCACTGCGGGAGGATATACAGGAGGAGAGGATAATGTGGAGGCCGCACTGCGGGAGGATATACAGGAGGAGAGGATAATGTGGAGGCCGCACTGCGGGAGGATATACAGGAGGAGACGATAATGTGGAGACCGCACTGCGGGAGGATATACAGGAGGAGACGATAATGTGGAGACCGCACTGCGGGAGGATATACAGGAGGAGAGGATAATGTGGAGGCCGCACTGCGGGAGGATATACAGGAGGAGACGATAATGTGGAGGCCGCACTGCGGGAGGATATACAGGAGGAGACGATAATGTGGAGGCCGCACTGCGGGAGGAGAGGATAATGTGGAGGCCGCACTACAGGAGGAGACGATAATGTGGAGGCCGCACTGCGGGAGGATATACAGGAGGAGATTATAATGTGGAGGCCGCACTGCGGGAGGATATACAGGAGGAGACGATAATGTGGAGGCCGCACTGCGGGAGGATATACAGGAGGAGACGATAATGTGGAGGCCGCACTGCGGGAGGATATATACAGGAGGAGACGATAATGTGGAGGCCGCACTGCGGGAGGATATACGGGAGGAGACGATAATGTGGAGGCCGCACTGCGGGAGGATATACAGAGGAGACGATAATGTGGAGGCCGCACTGCGGGAGGATATACGGGAGGAGACGATAATGTGGAGGCCGCACTGCGGGAGGATATACAGGAGGAGACGATAATGTGGAGGCCGCACTGCGGGAGGATATACAGGAGGAGACAATAATGTGGAGGCCGCACTGCGGGAGGATATACGGGAGGAGACAATAATGTGGAGGCCGCACTGCGGGAGGATATACTGGGGGAGACGATAATGTGGAGGCCGCACTGCGGGAGGATATACGGGAGGAGACGATAATGTGGAGGCCGCACTGTGGGAGGATATACGGGAGGAGACGATAATGTGGAGGCCGCACTGTGGGAGGATATACGGGAGGAGACGATAATGTGGAGACCGCACTGCGGGAGGATATACAGGAGGAGACAATAATGTGGAGGCCGCACTGCGGGAGGATATACAGGAGGAGACGATAATGTGGAGGCCGCACTGCGGGAGGATATACAGGAGGAGACGATAATGTGGAGGCCGCACTGCGGGAGGATATACGGGAGGAGAGGATAATGTGGAGGCCGCACTGCGGGAGGATATACGGGAGGAGACGATAATGTGGAGGCCGCACTGCGGGAGGATATACAGGAGGAGACGATAATGTGGAGGCCGCACTGCGGGAGGATATACAGGAGGAGACGATAATGTGGAGGCCGCACTGCGGGAGGATATACGGGAGGAGAGGATAATGTGGAGGCCGCACTGCGGGAGGATATACGGGAGGAGAGGATAATGTGGAGGCCGCACTGCGGGAGGATATACGGGAGGAGACGATAATGTGGAGGCCGCACTGCGGGAGGATATACAGGAGGAGACGATAATATGGAGGCCGCACTGCGGGAGGATATACAGGAGGAGACGATAATGTGGAGGCCGCACTGCGGGAGGATATACGGGAGGAGAGGATAATGTGGAGGCCGCACTGCGGGAGGATATACGGGAGGAGACGATAATGTGGAGGCCGCACTGCGGGAGGATATACGGGAGGAGACGATAATGTGGGGGCCGCACTGCGGGAGGATATACAGGAGGAGACGATAATGTGGAGGCCGCACTGCGGGAGGATATACGGGAGGAGACGATAATGTGGAGGCCGCACTGCGGGAGGATATACAGGAGGAGACGATAATGTGGAGGCCGCACTACAGGAGGATATACGGGAGGAGACGATAATGTGGAGGGCGCACTGCGGGAGGATATACAGGAGGAGACGATAATGTGGAGGCCGCACTGCGGGAGGATATACAGGAGGAGACGATAATGTGGAGGCCGCACTGCGGGAGGATATACGGGAGGAGAGGATAATGTGGAGGCCGCACTGCGGGAGGATATACGGGAGGAGAGGATAATGTGGAGGCCGCACTGCGGGAGGATATACGGGAGGAGAGGATAATGTGGAGGCCGCACTAAGGGAGGATATACGGGAGGAGAGGATAATGTGGAGGCCGCACTGCGGGAGGATATACGGGAGGAGACGATAATGTGGAGGCCGCACTGCGGGAGGATATACAGGAGGAGACGATAATATGGAGGCCGCACTGCGGGAGGATATACAGGAGGAGACGATAATGTGGAGGCCGCACTGCGGGAGGATATACAGGAGGAGAGGATAATGTGGAGGCCGCACTGCGGGAGGATATACAGGAGGAGACGATAATGTGGAGGCCGCACTGCGGGAGGATATACAGGAGGAGACGATAATGTGGAGGCCGCACTGCGGGAGGATATACGGGAGGAGACAATAATGTGGAGGCCGCACTGCGGGAGGATATACTGGGGGAGACGATAATGTGGAGGCCGCACTGCGGGAGGATATACAGGAGGAGACGATAATGTGGAGGCCGCACTGCGGGAGGATATACAGAGGAGAGGATAATGTGAAGGCCGCACTGCGGGAGGATATACAGGAGGAGACGATAATGTGGAGGCCGCACTGCGGGAGGATATACAGGAGGAGAGGATAATGTGGAGGCCACACTGCGGGAGGATATACAGGAGGAGACGATAATGTGGGGGCCGCACTGCGGGAGGATATACAAGAGGAGACGATAATGTGGAGGCCGCACTGCGGGAGGATATACGGGAGGAGACGATAATGTGGAGGCCGCACTGCGGGAGGATATACGGGAGGAGACGATAATGTGGAGGCCGAACTGCGGGAGGATATACCGGAGGAGAGGATAATGTGGAGGCCGCACTGGGGGAGGATATACGGGAGGAGAGGATAATGTGGAGGCCGCACTGCGGGAGGATATACGGGAGGAGACGATAATGTGGAGGCCGCACTGCGGGAGGATATACAGGAGGAGACGATAATGTGGAGGCCGCACTGCGGGAGGATATACGGGAGGAGACGATAATGTGGAGGCCGCACTGCGGGAGGATATACAGGAGGAGACGATAATGTGGGGGCCGCACTGCGGGAGGATATACAAGAGGAGACGATAATGTGGAGGCCGCACTGCGGGAGGATATACGGGAGGAGACGATAATGTGGAGGCCGCACTGCGGGAGGATATACGGGAGGAGACGATAATGTGGAGGCCGAACTGCGGGAGGATATACCGGAGGAGAGGATAATGTGGAGGCCGCACTGGGGGAGGATATACGGGAGGAGAGGATAATGTGGAGGCCGCACTGCGGGAGGATATACGGGAGGAGACGATAATGTGGAGGCCGCACTGCGGGAGGATATACAGGAGGAGACGATAATGTGGAGGCCGCACTGCGGGAGGATATACGGGAGGAGACGATAATGTGGAGGCCGCACTGCGGGAGGATATACAGGAGGAGACGATAATGTGGAGGCCGCACTGCGGGAGGATATACAGGAGGAGACCATAATGTGGAGGCCGCACTGCGGGAGGATATACCGGAGGAGACGATAATGTGGAGGCCGCACTGTGGGAGGATATACGGGAGGAGACGATAATGTGGAGGCCGCACTGTGGGAGGATATACGGGAGGAGACGATAATGTGGAGGCCGCACTGCGGGAGGATATACCGGAGGAGACGATAATGTGGAGGCCGCACTGCGGGAGGATATACGGGAGGAGACGATAATGTGGAGGCCGCACTGCGGGAGGATATACAGGAGGAGACGATAATGTGGAGGCCGCACTGCGGGAGGAGACGATAATGTGGAGGCCGCACTGCGGGAGGATATACAGGAGGAGACGATAATATGGAGGCCGCACTGCGGGAGGATATACAGGAGGAGAGGATAATGTGGAGGCCGCACTGCGGGAGGATATACAGGAGGAGAGGATAATGTGGAGGCCGCACTGCGGGAGGATATACAGGAGGAGAGGATAATGTGGAGGCCGCACTGCGGGAGGATATACGGGAGGAGACGATAATGTGGAGGCCGCACTGCGGGAGGATATACAGGAGGAGACGATAATGTGGAGGCCGCACTGCGGGAGGATATACAGGAGGAGACGATAATGTGGAGGCCGCACTGCGGGAGGATATACAGGAGGAGACGATAATGTGGAGGCCGCACTGCGGGAGGATATACGGGAGGAGACGATAATGTGGAGGCCGCACTGCGGGAGGATATACAGGAGGAGACGATAATGTGGAGGCCGCACTGCGGGAGGATATACAGGAGGAGACGATAATGTGGAGGCCGCACTGCGGGAGGATATACGGGAGGAGACGATAATGTGGAGGCCGCACTGCGGGAGGATATACGGGAGGAGACGATAATGTGGAGGCCGCACTGCGGGAGGATATACGGGAGGAGACGATAATGTGGAGGCCGCACTGCGGGAGGATATACAGGAGGAGACGATAATGTGGAGGCCGCACTGCGGGAGGAGACGATAATGTGGAGGCCGCACTGCGGGAGGATATACGGGAGGAGACGATAATGTGGAGGCCGCACTGCGGGAGGATATACAGGAGGAGACGATAATGTGGAGGCCGCACTGCGGGAGGATATACGGGAGGAGACGATAATGTGGAGGCCGCACTGCGGGAGGATATACTGGAGGAGACGATAATGTGGAGGCCGCACTGCGGGAGGATATACAGGAGGAGACGATAATGTGGAGGCCGCACTGCGGGAGGATATACAGGAGGAGACGATAATGTGGAGGCCGCACTGCGGGAGGATATATACACGAGGAGACGATAATGTGGAGGCCGCACTGCGGGAGGATATACGGGAGGAGACGATAATGTGGAGACCGCACTGCGGGAGGATATACAGGAGGAGACGATAATGTGGAGGCCGCACTGCGGGAGGATATACAGGAGGAGAGGATAATGTGGAGGCCGCACTGCGGGAGGATATACAGGAGGAGAGGATAATGTGGAGGCCGCACTGCGGGAGGATATACAGGAGGAGACGATAATGTGGAGACCGCACTGCGGGAGGATATACAGGAGGAGACGATAATGTGGAGACCGCACTGCGGGAGGATATACAGGAGGAGAGGATAATGTGGAGGCCGCACTGCGGGAGGATATACAGGAGGAGAGGATAATGTGGAGGCCGCACTGCGGGAGGATATACAGGAGGAGACGATAATGTGGAGGCCGCACTGCGGGAGGAGAGGATAATGTGGAGGCCGCACTACAGGAGGAGACGATAATGTGGAGGCCGCACTGCGGGAGGATATACAGGAGGAGATTATAATGTGGAGGCCGCACTGCGGGAGGATATACAGGAGGAGACGATAATGTGGAGGCCGCACTGCGGGAGGATATACAGGAGGAGACGATAATGTGGAGGCCGCACTGCGGGAGGATATATACAGGAGGAGACGATAATGTGGAGGCCGCACTGCGGGAGGATATACGGGAGGAGACGATAATGTGGAGGCCGCACTGCGGGAGGATATACAGAGGAGACGATAATGTGGAGGCCGCACTGCGGGAGGATATACGGGAGGAGACGATAATGTGGAGGCCGCACTGCGGGAGGATATACAGGAGGAGACGATAATGTGGAGGCCGCACTGCGGGAGGATATACAGGAGGAGACAATAATGTGGAGGCCGCACTGCGGGAGGATATACGGGAGGAGACAATAATGTGGAGGCCGCACTGCGGGAGGATATACTGGGGGAGACGATAATGTGGAGGCCGCACTGCGGGAGGATATACGGGAGGAGACGATAATGTGGAGGCCGCACTGTGGGAGGATATACGGGAGGAGACGATAATGTGGAGGCCGCACTGTGGGAGGATATACGGGAGGAGACGATAATGTGGAGACCGCACTGCGGGAGGATATACAGGAGGAGACAATAATGTGGAGGCCGCACTGCGGGAGGATATACAGGAGGAGACGATAATGTGGAGGCCGCACTGCGGGAGGATATACAGGAGGAGACGATAATGTGGAGGCCGCACTGCGGGAGGATATACGGGAGGAGAGGATAATGTGGAGGCCGCACTGCGGGAGGATATACGGGAGGAGACGATAATGTGGAGGCCGCACTGCGGGAGGATATACAGGAGGAGACGATAATGTGGAGGCCGCACTGCGGGAGGATATACAGGAGGAGACGATAATGTGGAGGCCGCACTGCGGGAGGATATACGGGAGGAGAGGATAATGTGGAGGCCGCACTGCGGGAGGATATACGGGAGGAGAGGATAATGTGGAGGCCGCACTGCGGGAGGATATACGGGAGGAGACGATAATGTGGAGGCCGCACTGCGGGAGGATATACAGGAGGAGACGATAATATGGAGGCCGCACTGCGGGAGGATATACAGGAGGAGACGATAATGTGGAGGCCGCACTGCGGGAGGATATACGGGAGGAGAGGATAATGTGGAGGCCGCACTGCGGGAGGATATACGGGAGGAGACGATAATGTGGAGGCCGCACTGCGGGAGGATATACGGGAGGAGACGATAATGTGGGGGCCGCACTGCGGGAGGATATACAGGAGGAGACGATAATGTGGAGGCCGCACTGCGGGAGGATATACGGGAGGAGACGATAATGTGGAGGCCGCACTGCGGGAGGATATACAGGAGGAGACGATAATGTGGAGGCCGCACTACAGGAGGATATACGGGAGGAGACGATAATGTGGAGGGCGCACTGCGGGAGGATATACAGGAGGAGACGATAATGTGGAGGCCGCACTGCGGGAGGATATACAGGAGGAGACGATAATGTGGAGGCCGCACTGCGGGAGGATATACGGGAGGAGAGGATAATGTGGAGGCCGCACTGCGGGAGGATATACGGGAGGAGAGGATAATGTGGAGGCCGCACTGCGGGAGGATATACGGGAGGAGAGGATAATGTGGAGGCCGCACTGCGGGAGGATATACGGGAGGAGAGGATAATGTGGAGGCCGCACTGCGGGAGGATATACGGGAGGAGACGATAATGTGGAGGCCGCACTGCGGGAGGATATACAGGAGGAGACGATAATATGGAGGCCGCACTGCGGGAGGATATACAGGAGGAGACGATAATGTGGAGGCCGCACTGCGGGAGGATATACAGGAGGAGAGGATAATGTGGAGGCCGCACTGCGGGAGGATATACAGGAGGAGACGATAATGTGGAGGCCGCACTGCGGGAGGATATACAGGAGGAGACGATAATGTGGAGGCCGCACTGCGGGAGGATACACAGGAGGAGAGGATAATGTGGAGGCCGCACTGCGGGAGGATATACGGGAGGAGACGATAATGTGGAGGCCGCACTGCGGGAGGATATACAGGAGACGATAATGTGGAGGCCGCACTGCGAGAGGATATACAGGAGGAGACGATAATGTGAAGGCCGCACTGCGGGAGGATATACAGGAGGAGACGATAATGTGGAGGCCGCACTGCGGGAGGATATACAGGAGGAGACGATAATGTGGAGGCCGCACTGCGGGAGGATATACGGGAGGAGACGACAATGTGGAGGCCGCACTGCGGGAGGATATACAGGAGGAGACGATAATGTGGAGGCCGCACTGCGGGAGGATATACGGGAGGAGAGGATAATGTGGAGGCCGCACTGCGGGAGGATATACGGGAGGAGAGGATAATGTGGAGGCCGCACTGCGGGAGGATATACGGGAGGAGAGGATAATGTGGAGGCCGCACTGCGGGAGGATATACAGGAGGAGAGGATAATGTGGAGGCCGCACTGCGGGAGGATATACAGGAGGAGACGATAATGTGGAGGCCGCACTGCGGGAGGATATACAGGAGGAGACGATAATGTGGAGGCCGCACTGCGGGAGGATATACGGGAGGAGACAATAATGTGGAGGCCGCACTGCGGGAGGATATACTGGGGGAGACGATAATGTGGAGGCCGCACTGCGGGAGGATATACAAGAGGAGACGATAATGTGGAGACCGCACTGCGGGAGGATATACAGGAGGAGACAATAATGTGGAGGCCGCACTGCGGGAGGATATACGGGAGGAGACGATAATGTGGAGGCCGCACTGTGGGAGGATATACGGGAGGAGACGATAATGTGGAGACCGCACTGCGGGAGGATATACGGGAGGAGACGATAATGTGGAGACCGCACTGCGGGAGGATATACAGGAGGAGACAATAATGTGGAGGCCGCACTGCGGGAGGATATACGGGAGGAGACAATAATGTGGAGGCCGCACTGCGGGAGGATATACTGGGGGAGACGATAATGTGGAGGCCGCACTGTGGGAGGATATACGGGAGGAGACGATAATGTGGAGGCCGCACTGTGGGAGGATATGCGGGAGGAGACGATAATGTGGAGGCCGCACTGCGGGAGGATATACAGGAGGAGACGATAATGTGGAGACCGCACTGCGGGAGGATATACAGGAGGAGACGATAATGTGGAGACCGCACTGCGGGAGGATATACAGGAGGAGAGGATAATGTGGAGGCCGCACTGCGGGAGGATATACGGGAGGAGAGGATAATGTGGAGGCCGCACTGCGGGAGGATATACAGAAGGAGACGATAATGTGGAGGCCGCACTGCGGGAGGATATACAGGAGGAGACGATAATGTGGAGGCCGCACTGCGGGAGGAGAGGATAATGTGGAGGCCGCACTGCGGGAGGATATACAGGAGGAGATTATAATGTGGAGGCCGCACTGCGGGAGGATATACAGGAGGAGACGATAATGTGGAGGCCGCACTGCGGGAGGATATACAGGAGGAGACGATAATGTGGAGGCCGCACTGCGGGAGGATATATACAGGAGGAGACGATAATGTGGAGGCCGCACTGCGGGAGGATATACGGGAGGAGACGATAATGTGGAGGCCGCACTGCGGGAGGATATACAGAGGAGACGATAATGTGGAGGCCGCACTGCGGGAGGATATACGGGAGGAGACGATAATGTGGAGGCCGCACTGCGGGAGGATATACAGGAGGAGACGATAATGTGGAGGCCGCACTGCGGGAGGATATACAGGAGGAGACGATAATGTGGAGGCCGCACTGCGGGAGGATATACGGGAGGAGACAATAATGTGGAGGCCGCACTGCGGGAGGATATACTGGGGGAGACGATAATGTGGAGGCCGCACTGCGGGAGGATATACGGGAGGAGACGATAATGTGGAGGCCGCACTGCGGGAGGATATACAGGAGGAGACGATAATGTGGAGACCGCACTGCGGGAGGATATACAGGAGGAGACGATAATGTGGAGACCGCACTGCGGGAGGATATACAGGAGGAGAGGATAATGTGGAGGCCGCACTGCGGGAGGATATACAGGAGGAGACGATAATGTGGAGGCCGCACTGCGGGAGGATATACAGGAGGAGACGATAATGTGGAGGCCGCACTGCGGGAGGAGAGGATAATGTGGAGGCCGCACTACAGGAGGAGACGATAATGTGGAGGCCGCACTGCGGGAGGATATACAGGAGGAGATTATAATGTGGAGGCCGCACTGCGGGAGGATATACAGGAGGAGACGATAATGTGGAGGCCGCACTGCGGGAGGATATACAGGAGGAGAGGATAATGTGGAGGCCGCACTGCGGGAGGATATACAGGAGGAGACGATAATGTGGAGGCCGCACTGCGGGAGGATATACAGGAGGAGACGATAATGTGGAGGCCGCACTGCGGGAGGAGAGGATAATGTGGAGGCCGCACTACAGGAGGAGACGATAATGTGGAGGCCGCACTGCGGGAGGATATACAGGAGGAGATTATAATGTGGAGGCCGCACTGCGGGAGGATATACAGGAGGAGACGATAATGTGGAGGCCGCACTGCGGGAGGATATACAGGAGGAGACGATAATGTGGAGGCCGCACTGCGGGAGGATATATACAGGAGGAGACGATAATGTGGAGGCCGCACTGCGGGAGGATATACGGGAGGAGACGATAATGTGGAGGCCGCACTGCGGGAGGATATACAGAGGAGACGATAATGTGGAGGCCGCACTGCGGGAGGATATACGGGAGGAGACGATAATGTGGAGGCCGCACTGCGGGAGGATATACAGGAGGAGACGATAATGTGGAGGCCGCACTGCGGGAGGATATACAGGAGGAGACAATAATGTGGAGGCCGCACTGCGGGAGGATATACAGGAGGAGACGATAATGTGGAGGCCGCACTGCGGGAGGATATGCGGGAGGAGACAATAATGTGGAGGCCGCACTGCGGGAGGATATACTGGGGGAGACGATAATGTGGAGGCCGCACTGCGGGAGGATATACGGGAGGAGACGATAATGTGGAGGCCGCACTGTGGGAGGATATACGGGAGGAGACGATAATGTGGAGGCCGCACTGTGGGAGGATATACGGGAGGAGACGATAATGTGGAGACCGCACTGCGGGAGGATATACAGGAGGAGACAATAATGTGGAGGCCGCACTGCGGGAGGATATACGGGAGGAGACAATAATGTGGAGGCCGCACTGCGGGAGGATATACTGGGGGAGACGATAATGTGGAGGCCGCACTGCGGGAGGATATACGGGAGGAGACGATAATGTGGAAGGCCGCACTGCGGGAGGATATACAGGAGGAGACGATAATGTGGAGGCCGCACTGCGGGAGGATATACAGGAGGAGACGATAATGTGGAGGCCGCACTGCGGGAGGATATACGGGAGGAGAGGATAATGTGGAGGCCGCACTGCGGGAGGATATACGGGAGGAGACGATAATGTGGAGGCCGCACTGCGGGAGGATATACAGGAGGAGACGATAATGTGGAGGCCGCACTGCGGGAGGATATACAGGAGGAGACGATAATGTGGAGGCCGCACTGCGGGAGGATATACGGGAGGAGAGGATAATGTGGAGGCCGCACTGCGGGAGGATATACGGGAGGAGAGGATAATGTGGAGGCCGCACTGCGGGAGGATATACGGGAGGAGACGATAATGTGGAGGCCGCACTGCGGGAGGATATACAGGAGGAGACGATAATATGGAGGCCGCACTGCGGGAGGATATACAGGAGGAGACGATAATGTGGAGGCCGCACTGCGGGAGGATATACGGGAGGAGAGGATAATGTGGAGGCCGCACTGCGGGAGGATATACGGGAGGAGACGATAATGTGGAGGCCGCACTGCGGGAGGATATACAGGAGGAGACGATAATGTGGAGGCCGCACTGCGGGAGGATATACAGGAGGAGACGATAATGTGAATGTGGAGGCCGCACTGCGGGAGGATATACGGGAGGAGAGGATAATGTGGAGGCCGCACTGCGGGAGGATATACGGGAGGAGAGGATAATGTGGAGGCCGCACTGCGGGAGGATATACGGGAGGAGAGGATAATGTGGAGGCCGCACTGCGGGAGGATATACGGGAGGAGAGGATAATGTGGAGGCCGCACTGCGGGAGGATATACGGGAGGAGACGATAATGTGGAGGCCGCACTGCGGGAGGATATACAGGAGGAGACGATAATATGGAGGCCGCACTGCGGGAGGATATACAGGAGGAGACGATAATGTGGAGGCCGCACTGAGGGAGGATATACAGGAGGAGAGGATAATGTGGAGGCCGCACTGCGGGAGGATATACAGGAGGAGACGATAATGTGGAGGCCGCACTGCGGGAGGATATACGGGAGGAGACGATAATGTGGAGGCCGCACTGCGGGAGGATATACAGGAGGAGAGGATAATGTGGAGGCCGCACTGCGGGAGGATATACAGGAGGAGACGATAATGTGGAGGCCGCACTGCGGGAGGATATACAGGAGGAGAGGATAATGTGGAGGCCGCACTGCGGGAGGATATACAGGAGGAGACGATAATGTGGAGGCCGCACTGCGGGAGGATATACAGGAGGAGACGATAATGTGGAGGCCGCACTGCGGGAGGAGAGGATAATGTGGAGGCCGCACTGCGGGAGGATATACAGGAGGAGATTATAATGTGGAGGCCGCACTGCGGGAGGATATACAGGAGGAGACGATAATGTGGAGGCCGCACTGCGGGAGGATATACAGGAGGAGACGATAATGTGGAGGCCGCACTGCGGGAGGATATATACAGGAGGAGACGATAATGTGGAGGCCGCACTGCGGGAGGATATACGGGAGGAGACGATAATGTGGAGGCCGCACTGCGGGAGGATATACAGAGGAGACGATAATGTGGAGGCCGCACTGCGGGAGGATATACGGGAGGAGACGATAATGTGGAGGCCGCACTGCGGGAGGATATACAGGAGGAGACGATAATGTGGAGGCCGCACTGCGGGAGGATATACAGGAGGAGACAATAATGTGGAGGCCGCACTGCGGGAGGATATACGGGAGGAGACAATAATGTGGAGGCCGCACTGCGGGAGGATATACTGGGGGAGACGATAATGTGGAGGCCGCACTGCGGGAGGATATACGGGAGGAGACGATAATGTGGAGGCCGCACTGTGGGAGGATATACGGGAGGAGACGATAATGTGGAGGCCGCACTGTGGGAGGATATACGGGAGGAGAGGATAATGTGGAGGCCGCACTGCGGGAGGATATACGGGAGGAGATGATAATGTGGAGGCCGCACTGCGGGAGGATATACAGGAGGAGACGATAATATGGAGGCCGCACTGCGGGAGGCATATACAGGAGGAGACGATAATGTGGAGGCCGCACTGCGGGAGGATATACAGGAGGAGAGGATAATGTGGAGGCCGCACTGCGGGAGGATATACAGGAGGAGACGATAATGTGGAGGCCGCACTGCGGGAGGATATACAGGAGGAGACGATAATG